>NW_021281507.1:0-1167 GCF_002162155.2 Triticum dicoccoides
AACACTGGACAGCGGTCAAGAATATCCTGAAGTACCTGAAAAGGACTAAGGAAATGTTTCTCGTTTATGGAGGTGACGAAGAGCTCGCCGTAAAGGGTTACGTCGACGCTAGCTTCGACACAGATCTGGATGACTCTAAGTCACAAACCGGATACGTGTATATTTTGAATGGTGGGGCAGTAAGCTGGTGCAGTTGCAAGCAAAGCGTCGTGGCGGGATCTACATGTGAAGCGGAGTACATGGCAGCCTCGGAGGCAGCACATGAAGCAATATGGGTGAAGGAGTTCATCACCGACCTAGGAGTCATACCCAATGTGTCGGGGCCGATCAAGCTCTTCTGTGACAACACTGGAGCTATTGCACTTGCCAAGGAGCCCAGGTTTCACAAGAAGACAAGGCACATCAAGCGTCGCTTCAACTCCATTCGTGAAAATGTTCAAGATGGAGACATAGAGATTTGTAAAGTACATATGGACCTGAATGTAGCAGATCCGTTGACTAAACCTCTCCCTAGAGCAAAACATGATCAACACCAGAATTCCATGGGTGTTCGATTCATCACAATGTAACTAGATTATTGACTCTAGTGCAAGTGGGAGACTGTTGGAAATATGCCCTAGAGGCAATAATAAAAGCATTATTATTATATTTCCTTGTTCATGATAATTATCTTTATTCATGCTATAATTGTGTTATCCGGAAATCGTAATACATGTGTGAATGACAGACATCAACATGTCCCTAGTGAGCCTCTAGTTGACTAGCTCGTTGATCAACAGATAGTCATGGTTTCCTGACTATGGACACTGGATGTCATTGATAACGAGATCACATCATTAGGGGAATGATGTGATGGACAAGACCCAATCCTAAACATAGCACAAGATCGTATAGTTCGTTTGCTAGAGTTTTTCCAATGTCAAGTATCTTTTCCTTAGACCATGAGATCGTGTAACTCCCGGATACCGTAGGAGTGCTTTGGGTATGCCAAACGTCACAACGTAACTGGGTGACTATAAAGGTAGACTACGGGTATCTCCGAAAGTGTCTGTTGGGTGACATGGATCAAGACTGGGATTTGTCACTCCGTATGACGGAGAGGTATCACTGGGCCCACTCGGTAATGCATCATCATAATGAGCTCAGAGTGACCAAGTGTCTGGTCAC
>NW_021281508.1:0-3395 GCF_002162155.2 Triticum dicoccoides
GCGTCGTACTCCTTCTCCTCCGCCTCGTAAGCAAGCACGAAAGAAGATAGACGCCGCAACCGCTCCGTCTGCTCCAACGTCTAGCAGCACAACCAGAGGCGGGAGGCAATACAAATACGGTCCATCATCTCTCAAGCCTCTAGAGAAGTTACCGTACGAGAGGTCCGAGGAGGAAAATGATACGATTGTGCGGACCCACGTGAAGGAGTTCTTTGAAGGGGTGAAAGCAAAGAGACATCCACCTCTGGAGGAGAAGGTAGATCCGGTGAAAGCAAAGCTCTCTATCGATGCCCTGAGGAAACCACCAAAGTCTCCGCCGAGAACCAACTATGAGCGCATTACTGAACAGACATATCTCCAAGCCCAACGGTCGGGAACTACTATAAGTGCTAAAAGGTCAAAAGAACGAGCAAAGGGGAAAAATTGCCCAGCTCGGCGAACAAGCACAGCAATCGTGCGCCCCGCTCAATGTGTCTAATGCTCCCGGGACGGTGGCCGGTTATGGCAATCTTGACGATTACCTGCCTGACGATGCACTTCCTGATTTCTTGAAGGTGGACGAACACAGATACGAGTACGGGAAGCCTCTCATCAAAGATGAAAAAACTCTGACAACAATGATGCGAAGATTCCATAATTGGTACATGGAAACCTGCAGAGAGTCTAAGGGTAAGAATGCTTTGTATCTGCATATTAAAGAGGAGCACGATCTCGTTTCAAATGATCTGTTGACTATTCCATTTGAGGAGTTCTCCGAGTTCTTCAATCAAAAGACCCTCGATAAATTAATGGTCTTTTGCTACTGCCTGTAAGTACTATTTCTATCATTAAGTCTCTATATATAGCTCGGCTCTTTCATTGCACGTATTTATAATTAATTATCCTCAATATATTATGCAGATTGAAGACCGTCGAGTGCAAAAAACAAGAAATTTATGATATTGGGTTCATTAACACAAATATCATAGATGTATTTCTGGTTGAAAAGAACGTCAAAGAGGCCAAGGACAACTTGCTACAATCGTTGATCAAAAATCAAAACAAAGATACCATACTCTTTCCTTACAACGGACCGTGAGTGTTACTATCGTGTGCATATTCGGTTTCCCTTATTACTCAAGCGAGCTTATAGTAATGTAATTGATGAGTTATGCATACGTGCGCAGGTACCACTATATTCTTCTGGAGATTAATCTTGAGCGTGGACTAGTAACCGTCTTAGACTCGAGACGGAAAGATCCCCAAACCTACGCGGACATCACTGAAATGCTCAGCAAGTAAGTTCAATCGATCATTATCGCACCATATCGGCAACTTTTTGTTCATTTCCTGATATCTCAAGTAATAATAATTATTTTCTTTGTCTTGCAGGGTTTGGAAACAGTTCACCGCAGAAGCTCCGAGACTGCCGAAGGAGCTGACATATATATACCCGAAAGTAAGTACTACTGGCTAGCTAGTTGCGCGCATCTCCCGTTGATTCTATAGCTATACTTTCATCAATGCAATTTATAATGCTTCATTATCAGTTTGATTGACCTCTATTTCTCGTAAAGTGCTTGTGGCAGGAACAAGGGAATGATTTCTGTGGATACTACGTGTGCGAGTTCATCCACAACGCGACTTTCAAAAGCAAGCGGGGCTACTCTAGAAGACAATATGAAGTGCGTAAGCAATAATATTCACAATTTCATTTTATTACACCATCATTTCTGTTGAGTTTCATTCATATATATGTATTAATTAACCCCCTTCTTCAAATTAGACGTGGCAGATGCGGGATGAACTCCTAGAACCAGATCGCATGAAAGCAATTCAAGAGGAATTGGCGGGATTCTTTCTTGACCACGTCATCAGTAAAGCCGGAGAATACCATGTGGAAATTGATTTCAAATGCTAGGGGTTTGTAATTAAGAGATCTTATACATATTGTACATGTATGTAGCTAGTAGCATCGGATACATGATACGAAAACTTGTTGTTCGACCAATCTCTCGGAGAAGGAGAGGTCGATTGATCACTTCTCTCGGTATGCATGACGAACTTCTGTTCTGAATGGTTCTCTCGATCACTTATGTATATATAGTACGTAGCGTCGACCAAGCACGGACAAAAGAGAGGACACTTCTCTCTATTAATTAGCTAGCTAACACAATATATGAAACACCTAAATTAACCCCCCAAAACCCCCAACCTCCCCTCCTTTCAAAAAAAAAACAAAAACCCCAGCCACTGGAATGCTGACGCGTGGATGCCTTTTGGTCCCGGTTGGAGCCACCAACCGGGACCAAAGGCCCCCTCACTGGGCTCGGCGCACAGGGCCACGTGGAGGCACATTGGTCCCGGTTCGTGTTTGAACCGGGACTAATGGGTGGAGGTATTAGTAACAACCCATTAGTCCCGGTTCATGAATCGGGACTAAAGGCCCTTATGAACCGGGACTATTAGGTGTTTTTCTACTAGTGTGTGGAGGTAGAGAAGGGGATTACTGACTTGTTTGTGTCCTGTGTTCTATCAATGCAGTGCAAGCCTCCATCACGGCATCACCGCAAACACATGGGTAGTCAGTGGGACTCCCCAGACAATGAGTATGGATCCTCTCACTCCCTATTATTTGGTTATGATGGTGCAAGTAGAAACATTCTTAGATTGGCGCTTGTTATAGTATTATCGTTGGATGCACAGTTTCAATGCATCTGCCTTTACATCTTTCTGAGATCCACTGATTGTGATATCTCACTAGTTCTATTCAATTTGAAAATTCAGTTAATGTACCACCATGAAACAAAAAGAGTGTTGTCATACGCACGACAAAGAACGTCACTATGAAAATTATATCTTCCAGATTTGTTTCAGCTCTCTATACTAGCTTTATCAAACTAGTAATAGTTGAATATGAGATTGCAGAACACTTTGAGATTACAGAGTTGTTGCAAAACAAAGAGAATATAGTTTGCAATAAATCTTCTGAAGCAACTAGGAGCTCAGAGATTAATGACTCGCTAATTGTTCTTCATGGATAAGCATGTTCATTTCTTTGACTCCATCGAGCTTAGTAATTTGTGCCTTACAATTCTCCACTGACTATATGAGGAGCTATTGGTGTTATTGCTATACAAACTTGTTCTAATATTTCATGGTAATGCTGCAGGGTTCTGGTGGCGATGCCGACGGTCATCGAGAGGTTCGTGGACTGGACGGTGTCGTGGCTGCCGATGTACGGAGAGGCGAAGCTGCTGCTCGTGATCTACCTCTGGCACCCCAGCACACGGGTAAGCAGTCGATCAGACACCCCGAGCCCAAGAGATGATCAACATTTCAGATAGACTTGATTATGTATGTGGACAATTCTGAATCTGAATCTTAATGGTGTTCGGATTTCAGGGTGCGGGGCA
>NW_021281509.1:0-1150 GCF_002162155.2 Triticum dicoccoides
TGTGAAGTCATGTGTGATGTGCAACATTGGCAAGTGCTTAGTAGACATTGATTTGGATACTCTGGATGATATGGATACTTGTGCGGTTATTGGTATCTTATATTGGGCTGAATACTTTGCTAATGGTGTGATGATCCATTAGCTACTTGTGTGAAAATATGGTGTGAGTTGTGTGAAACTTACCCTGAGTCAAGTCGTGGACTTGTGCTCATACTGGTTATTTGTTGAGTTCACTTTCAGGTGTTGCCAGAGCTGGACAAACGTGGTCGATGACAGGATCGAGGGACGAAGCTTAGAGAAGCTGAGGTCCGGGGGATCATGGTCATGCGGGGCGTTCGTGCGAAGGAACAATGAAAGTAGAGGATACGATGATCCGGGAGGGCACCGGTTTGTCGTACATGGCTTGTACCGGAGATGTACGGTACGGTACTGAAGACGTCACGAGGTGTAAGGCGTGTACATGTGTTTGCACGCACGGCAGCGGCAACAGGTCGATCGGGCGAGTCGAGCGGGTGCGGCCCAGTCCAGCGTGGGCGGCCCATGTGGCAGGCGTGCGGATCAATGGAAGGCGGCGTGCGCGACGGAGGCGGTCAGCCAGGCTCACGCGCAAGAGCAGACATTGCTCGTTGCATGTCTACAGCTGAGCGTACATAGGCTAGAGGCCGGAGGAGCAGGCCCAGCGTGGCCCATGCAGCAACGAGGTGAGCGGCCAGGCTCACGCATGATTCTGCCGTCTGTTTTGTTTCAGAGATGGGCTCTATTTTTAGGGTGCTGTTTAGCTCTTTAAATAGAGGGGCATAGGCTAGGTTTTTGGGTGCGTCTCAGGAGAGGAACTCAGATCTTTAGCCTAGATTTATTTGAGAGTTCTTGGATGCTGACACGCATTTTCTGTAACCGATCGACATCGTGGCAATAAAGTGATCTTTGGCGGTGTCATCTCTGGGCTTCTCTAATCTCGGTGAAATCTCCGTGTTAGATCTCTCTAATACTTGGCTGCAGTTTTTTTTTCACGAGATCAAGGGAAGTTTGTGGTGCGATTAATCTATCTTTCTTGCTAGTTCTCGAAATTAGATCTAGATTGATTTTCGCAGTTTTCTGTCAGCTGTTACTGTTTTGATCATAACTTTTGATTGGTAACTCCGTTTAAGCT
>NW_021281510.1:0-1798 GCF_002162155.2 Triticum dicoccoides
TCGGTACGTCGTCTACTGAGAGGGGACAAACACCAGCATACAAGGAAGAACACAATCTATGCAATGCACAATATGATGCATGATCATGACATGGAAATATGCTATAATTTGAGCTAATGCAACTAGCAACAGATTAAATGAAGTTGGTTTGAATCCAAGATTCAAATTCAAACTCCACATGTGGTTACTTAAATGACATTCATTTCATATTTGTCCTAAACAGTAATCATAAGTTGCTCTAACATGCATGGAAATGGTACAGATGGATAGATTGGATTTTTCTGATCATTTTTCATATATAAATTATTTCATTTGGAGTTACGGTTGATTTTCTATCATTTTTAGAAGTTTGGGGTATTTTCTGGAATTTCCTGAATTAATAAAAATCCAGAAAATGTATTACTGCGCCAGCATGATGACTGAGTGACATCAGCGAGTCAACGGCCAGCCAGGGTCAAACCTTACAAGCGGGGCCCACCGGTCAGTGACACAGGGGGTTAACCCCGTGTTGACTTGGACTTTGACCCGCTGCGGGGCCCGCTGTCAGTGACTAGTTGAGGTCCAGCTGGGGGGGATTAGCGCTAATGACCCTGCCACGTCGGCTGTCGCCGGAGTTCAGCCGGCGGCGACAAAACCCGCGGCGGCAATGCGCCGGACTTGCGCTAAAGGCGACGGGGGCGGCGGCTAAGGGCACCGGGGCGTAGCTCGGGCTCGCCCACATCCAGGGAGGCAGGTGGGACGCGGCGGGGACGGCGGGGCTCGCCGGAGCGGAGCTCGCGGCGGCGGCCGGAGCTCGGCTCGAGCGGGCACAAGACTGCAGGGCACGGGGAGGCCGTATGAGGTGTGCCACGGCTTCCTCGGTCCTCTTGGAGCTCGTCTACGAGCTCGGACGCGGCGTACGCTAGGCAGAACGACGGTTGCGACATGGCCGTGCGGCGGCGAGCTTCGGCAGAGGTGGGGAACGGAGATAGAGCATGCGGACACGAGGGGAAGAAGAGGTGTTCCGGGCAGGGGCTCACCGCGAGTACAATGAGCGCGAGGGTGAGGTCGGGGACGCTCTGTAGCTCCCGAATTGACGACGACGATCCACGGTGGCCGGCGATGGAAACGGCGATGTTGGCGACGTTGTAGGGCGCCCGAGGACGCGTGGCTCGTCTGGGATGATGCAGACGGCAAGACGGAGCCGATGGGAAAGACGGTTTCTCAAGGGACGGCCGGTGAGCGCTGTGGCAGTGTGCGACGGCGACGACAGCAGTCGGGCGCGAGAGAGAGAGAGATCCAGGGAAGGGGGTGAGAGCGCGGGACAGTGTGAGAGAGAGGCAGGGAGGTGCGTGGTGCCCTCTGGGCGCGTCGGGGAGAAGGCGGCAAGCAGGACGTGGCCCTGCGCGTGCCGGCGTGCGGCGAACACACGCCTCCCGTCCTTCTGGCGCGAGGTGGGAGATGACTGGCAGCGGTGGTGGGCTGGGCCAGCTCCTGGGCTGCACAGTGCTGGGCCGGGTGGGGCGCTAGGTAAGCCCAGGTAACTCCTCTCTCTCTTTTATTTCTGGTACCTTTTCTAATTTCTGTTTTTCTGTTCTGGTTTGAAATAAATAGTAAACCATTCATAAAATCCTGGAAATAATTATGGGTGCCTTCTGAGTTATTCCAGTGACCCTTAACAATTTCCAACATTTTTGGAGCATCTAAAATATATATAGCATTTAAATAGCTCCGATTCAAATATGGTTGAATTAATTCAAAGTCCAAATATGTCCTGCAAAAATGTCAACATTTTTGGTAAATGCTTCCACCTTGAATG
>NW_021281511.1:0-695 GCF_002162155.2 Triticum dicoccoides
TGTCATAGACCCAGGGGAGGTCAAACCCCTGGTCAAACGACTCAATCCCGCCGGCGTTGAGTCGCCGGCGAGGCCGAGGCGGCGGAGGCCTTCGGGTTTCTTGCTCCGGCGACCAAATGGCCGGCGGAGGGCATCTACGGAATGCCCAGGCTCGCGCGCATCTAACAGGGCAAACGGGAGAAGCTAGGGCGGCCGTAATCCTCGCCGGCGTCGAGCTCAGCGGCTGCCGGACCTCGGGCGTTGGCGGGAACGGCGCTACGGTGCACAAGAGGGGAAACGGAAGGGCGCTGCGGCCTCCTGGGGTTGCGGTGAGCACGACGGTGGGCTCGGGAGCGAGCTGCGGTGGCTGTGGCCACGGCCACGCCATGGCCGGCGGCGAGAAGCTCTCGGCCGCGGTGGATAACCTAGCTACGGCGCGCGAACGACGAAACTGAGAGGGGGAAACAGACGGAGAGCTCACGTAGACCCTGTAGAGGTGGACGGCGAGCTTGAGGGAGGCCGGACGGGGGCGGATTTGACGGCGGCGATCCACGGTGGCCGAGGAGGGGAACGGCGAAGCTGGTAGCATCCAGGGCTTCCGGAGGGCCGTGGATCGGTGGGGAGGAAGAGGGGGTCGAGGCGGAGCCTTTGAGCGCATCAGCGAGGCTAGGGGGTGGCGGTGGCCGCGAGGGAGCTCGTCGGTGGCGGCGGCTCCG
>NW_021281512.1:0-1290 GCF_002162155.2 Triticum dicoccoides
GAAATCATACATACCGATGTATGTGGCCCGATGAATATTGAGGCTCGTGGCGGATATCGTTATTTTCTCACCTTCACAGATGATTTAAGCAGATATGGGTATATTTACTTAATGAAACATAAGTCTGAAACATTTGAAAAGTTCAAAGAATTTCAGAGTGAAGTTGAAAATCATCGTAACAAGAAAATAAAGTTTCTACGATCTGATCGTGGAGGAGAATATTTGAGTTACGAGTTTGGTGTACATTTGAAAAACTGTGGAATAGTTTCGCAACTCACGCCACCCGGAACACCACAGCGTAATGGTGTGTCCGAACGTCGTAATCGTACTTTACTAGATATGGTGCGATCTATGATGTCTCTTACTGATTTACCGCTATCATTTTGGGGATATGCTTTAGAGACGGCCGCATTCACGTTAAATAGGGCACCATCAAAATCCGTTGAGACGACGCCTTATGAACTGTGGTTTGGCAAGAAACCGAAGTTGTCGTTTCTTAAAGTTTGGGGCTGCGATGCTTATGTGAAAAAGCTTCAACCTGATAAGCTCGAACCCAAATCGGAGAAATGTGTCTTCATAGGATACCCAAAGGAAACTGTTGGGTACACCTTCTATCACAGATCCGAAGGCAAAACATTCGTTGCTAAGAATGGATCATTTCTAGAGAAGGAGTTTCTCTCGAAAGAAGTGAGTGGGAGGAAAGTAGAACTTGATGAGGTAACTATACCTGCTCCCTTACTGGAAAGTAGTTCATCACAGAAAACTGTTTCAGTGACACCTACACCAGTTAGTGAGGAAGCCAATCATAATGATCATGAAACTTCAGATCAAGATACTACTGAACCACGTAGATCAACCAGAGTAAGATCCGCACCAGAGTGGTACGGTAATCCTGTTCTGGAGGTCATGCTACTAGATCATGATGAACCTACGAACTATGAAGAAGCGATGGTGAGCCCAGATTCCGTAAAGTGGCTTGAAGCCATGAAATCTGAGATGGGATCCATGTATGAGAACAAAGTATGGACTTTGGTTGACTTGCCCGATGATCGGCAAGCAATTGAGAATAAATGGATTTTTAAGAAGAAGACTGACGCTGATGGTAATGTTACTGTCTACAAAGCTCGACTTGTCGCAAAAGGTTTTCGGCAAGTTCAAGGAATTGACTACGATGAGACCTTCTCACCCGTAGCGATGCTTAAGTCCGTCCGAATCATGTTAGCAATTGCCGCATTTTATGATTATGAAATTTGGCAAATGGATGTAAAAACTGCATTCCTGAATGGATTT
>NW_021281513.1:0-2171 GCF_002162155.2 Triticum dicoccoides
CATTGTCCTGTTAATTGCTGCAGTTAACAACATGCTAGTAAAATCTAACAACATTATCCTGATTGGCCTTCCTAACAACAACACCACTGGAAAGCAAAAGACAAGAAATCGTCCGTCAGGCAGGATACTTATCTTCGGAAAGTAATGTTATGGTGAAGTTTCATCTTTAGAAGAGTTAATCGTGTTTACACCATCAGGTTCACCAGAACATGATATCTGCTAACTTAGGGGGGATCTGAAGTAGTAATTGCTATTTGGAATCAGGTCAAAGCCAATTCCATTTCCTGTGTGGATGTGGGAGCGTTTGTTAACTAAATCTGTACATATTCGTGAATTCATTGTAATCACAACCAGATTATGAGCTTTCCTACTATACCTAGCTGTTCAGAGAAGTTGGTAACTCATTTTCATGATATTCATGCATAATACTCCTGTTAGATTAGTTATAAATGTTTTAGGCTCCCATTTTTTTTTTTTGCAAAACATTGTCTGCCGGAAGGTTTTCTCCTCTCTCTCTCTCTCTCTCTCTCTTTTTTACAAATTTTGTTTTGATGCTATAGCTATTCAAGAAATTTAGCTGACCTTCTGAGTTGTGTTTCAGGCAGCCGTGCGTTGTATGACCTCTGATGTCTCCCACTAGAAGACAAGAGCCTAGAAGATAAAGGAAGATAAAGAAAGAAAAGGCACACGAAGGTGTGAAGCAACAAAGCCACAGTCTTAATATAGGGATCGTATCCCCCTTGCGGTTTCATCATATGGCGGCATTCTTTATTCCTTCCTTTAGTTCCCGGCCTGATGTGAAGGGCAACATTGAAGCCGAGCGGGGCGGTGGCAATTGGCGAGCTCATCACTGTACCTTCATATGGGCGCTGCTTCTGCACGCTATCATCAATTCACGTAATTCCTGGAGGGAAATCAATCGAAGGGATTGCCTTCCCATGCTACAATTCCTTACTCAAAAGGACTAGAGTACCTTCAGGCCTGATGGCAATGTCCCTCATCCATGATGAATGTATCCGGCGTCACTCTACATGTGTGCTGATGATGAGGCATCAAGAACGAGCGAGTGTGCATGCATTGATTTCATACAACACATTGAGCAAGTTACTATGAGCTAGTACTAATTAATCCCTCTGTCCCAAAATAAGTGTCTGGGACAGAGGGAGACTTTGTACTAAATAAGCGAGACTTATTTTGGGACGGAGGGAGTAGGTATTAGCTCTGTCTCGACACTACATCAATCTATCAATGTATTGATTTTATTTTGGCATCCTTTAGTTTTTGTTTTCATATTGTGTTCTGCACACATACACCTACGACCTTTGGAACCATGTTGGCACTACTTTATGTTATTAATAAGAGGGCCGTATGCATCGTGCTGATGCAGAGGCCGGGGTTTTTCCCCCTTTTCGAAAAAAGAACCTGTGCCAGTTCATGTATTGAGATGGATTAAAAGCTTTGAGAATGATAGAGAAATAAATGAAGAGCACCATGCGTGTGCATGCTGCTTACATGCATGTTCTTCCTGTGTAATGTTGTGGTGTGTGATTTGTATGCTATGGCCTGCTTACTGTAACAATAATCAAGCTATCACTCGCACTTCTGCATAAGGTCCCTTGTGCGGCATATGAATCCGTCGCATGATTTAGGTCCCTTATCAGGCAGATGCTTGCAGTTTTATGTTGCGTTGGTTCTCCTGTAAATTTGCCATGATCATTCAAACTAGCTCTATTTGCACACAGATACACAGTTTGATCATTGCAAACTCATTCATTTCTAAAGTAGTAACACATAGCAAAAAAGATTGTACGCAATCTATCTACATTTATGAAAAAAAATCATCCGGACACCTGCCTCCCATACTGCACACTATTTGCAATCTACCTTTATTTGTGATTTAGTTATGAAAAAATCATCTGGACACCTGCCTCCCATACTACATATTATTTACATATACTAGCGCATCTTTTCCATCAACATTGAAATCTTGGCCATTTAATTCTCAATAAGATCCGTCACAAAAAAGATCTTAATAAGATGATTTGTGCTGAGTACCACCATTCGACACTATCCAATGTATCTATTTATCTTTATTTATGAAAGAAGATTCGTCCGGCTACCTACCTCCCTTGCCGCCCATTATAAGAGATATGATACATATCCGTAGCTCT
>NW_021281514.1:0-1655 GCF_002162155.2 Triticum dicoccoides
AAGAGTACTCATCAGAGGAAGCCCAAGACCAAGCATGAAGATGGCGGTTCAATAAGGAGCTTAAGGCCCACGGGTGGCTTAAGCCCGTTGTAGTAAACCGCCATGATGGCATGACTTGTAACGTAAGGTAGATTTAACTGGTCACCGAGCCAGACTCTCTTTATAAGCCGGCCGGGACTCTGTAAGCCGGTGGGCGTCAACCCGTGTATATAAGGGGACGACCTGCTGGCGACTTAGGGCAAGAAACAACTCATCGAGAACCGGGCATAGTGTGTCTCGCTCCCTGGTTATCGAAACATCAATACCAACCCAACTAGACGTAGGCCTTACCTTCACCGTAAGGGGCCGAACTAGTATAAACTCTCTTGTGTCCCTTGTCCCGATTTAACCCCTTCAAGCTTCCTAGTTGCGATGGCTCCACAACTAAGTCCTTTCCCGAGGACATCTGACGTGACTATTCCACGACAGTTGGCGCCCACCGTGGGGCCAGCGCATGATGGATTTGAGCTCTTGAAGGGAAACTTCGAAGGACTCAAGGGGTACGTAGTGGGCCGGATGACCAAGAGTCGTCGCGGCAAGATCTACATCGACGATGAAGGCTGGGGTCCCGACGCCGGCTCAATTGAGTACGGATACCGGGTCCCCTTCGGCGGAATCCACGTCTTCATCGGTCGGATCGATGAGCCGGGCCCTAAGCCGGACAACTGCACCAACCTCGTCGAGACGGCTCAGCGTGCGAGGAAGACCCGGACTCAGCTGGTCATGAGGCGTGCCTTCGTGGGCTGCGTTCACGGAGAGGAACTTTCTGGATCTGAAGATGTGGGTGAGACGGCCGTCCTTTCAGACGGTGACTCATCCGCCGGCTCAACAGATTCGTTGTATCAGGTACAGGACGTCGCGCTCGGGGGTTGTTCCGATGGCATCAGTATTTCGGACCCCGATGAGCCGCCAAGATGGGCCGAAATCTTCATGGCTGGAACTCAGCCCGGTTCAAATTCTACAGCAGCGCCAGCAATCACGTCCGGATCAGGAGCAGCTGGGGCAGGCGGCCCCGTGCGCCCACCGGCTCAGGTGCTGATGGATCTCATGGACAAGCTTACGGCCCTGTTAACCGCCACAGTTATTCCTGCAGATAAAGATGAGCATGACGCAGCGGTGGCTCAGGTGCGTCAGGAGATAGCTAAGGCCAAGGAGGCTTTGGTAGCTGAGGATACTAGACTAGCTGTGAAGCGGGCGGCTCTCGACGCCCGGGCACAGCGCTTGCAGTCAGAAGCTTACCAGCTCACGATGAGCTTAAACGCATCCAATGAGGTAATGAGGAGGAGACATTAGAAAACACAGTCCCGTTTACCTCCGAATTACGACCCCCGGGTTCACTTTTCTACACCCGGAGCTGGCCCTAGTAACCCGCCAGAGGCGGATCGGGTTATGACAGCCGGAACAGGAGGACCGGCTCAGCCTCGGGATATGGTGCCGCCTCACGTAAGCATGCCACCGCCGCGTTATGTGCCGATTCCACCGGGTCACTTTTCCAACCCCATGGAGAATTTAATCGCAGCTTCAACGCGCTTAGCGGCTCTTCCCATGGAAGGTGATGACCCGACGGCGGTGGAAACCCAGAGGGTGAGAGAGCTCCTCCAGACAGCCCTGTCTCA
>NW_021281515.1:0-1317 GCF_002162155.2 Triticum dicoccoides
CGCATCCTGAGACACCTTGCCGGCAGGCGCTTTCCGACTCCTCCTGTGCTTCAGCGGCTCCTCATCCTCATCATCATCAGGCAGATCGATAACAGTGTTGGGTGGAGCTGCAGAGAAGTGTCAGGATCAGAGATCGCGAGTCAGTCGACTAAGTATGGTATTAAGAACACGGCACCTGGATTCGAAGTTGCGGCATCCTCCATCTCGTGGTCATCGGCCCGGGTCGAGGTCTCAGAAGTAGCAGCACTGCAGCTCCAAAGGATCAGTCGACTAACATCAGTGTCGACCAGAGATAAAGTTCGCATAAGAATAAGAAAATATGAACAAGACTATTACCCTGAAATGGTGGGGATGGACACCTTCATCTTCGGCAGAAGCTTGGCCGGCTTCGATGAGGCCGCCCTGGGCTGCTTCGGCGCCTTTTCAGTCGGCGCCGGAGAGGTGGTCCGAGGGCGCTTGGTCGACTGGGCAGCGGTCGCTACCCCCTTACCACGTTCGGTCGAGGGGTCGTGGACAAGTTTCGACCGCCTTTCTGAGCGCGGTGGAACGACCTCCTCCTCCTCTTCTTCCTCGTCCTCGAGGTCATCTTCATCACCTTCATCATCATCATCGTCGTCGTCATCCCCTGCAGCATCCGAGTCCCATTCCTCCTCTCCCTGGCTCTCGCCCCCGCTCGCCTCGCCTTCTTCAGTCGAAGTTTGTGCCCCATTGGGCATCGAGTACAGCTCGGTGAAGGCCTAGCAGTCGCCCAAACAACGATCAGTCGACCAGTCGACAGGATCGGCAAGAATGAATACAACAAAGACACGACGGAAAGCAGAGCAAGTGTACCTTGTTTGGGACGTTGTCGTGGTCGAGTGGAGGAATCCTTCTGGCTCCGCGCGGGTTGTCCCTGTTCCCGGTAACGGCTACCATCCACCTTTCCAGAGTGACATCGTCGACTTCTTCTGGATGGACTCTGGTCTCGTCCGCGGGCCCACAGTACAACCACATGCAGTGGCTCCGGAACTGGAGAGGTTGGATGCGGCGCTTGAGGAAAACCTCCAAGAGGTCCATGCCTGTCACTCCGTCCCGAACCAGCTGCACCACTCGCTCCATCAACATCTTCACGTCGGCTTTCTCCTCCGGAATCAGCTTCAGAGGGGAGGGCTTGTTCACTCGGTCCATGGTAAATTGAGGGAGTCCACTCGACTGCCCTGGCGTCGACTGGACCTGGCAGTAGAACCAAGTCGACTGCCAGCCCCTGACGGACTCGGGAAAAGACATGGGCGGGAATGTGCTATTGTTCCTCACCTGAATCCCCAGGCCCCCACACAT
>NW_021281516.1:0-1927 GCF_002162155.2 Triticum dicoccoides
CCGGATCCAGTGGTAACCTCACCAAGCTTCTTCCTCCTTCAATGCATACTCCCTCTACCATTACAGTAGGCGACGGTTCTGTGATTCCCGTTGTAGCCACCGGCTCCTCTAATCTCTCTCCCTACCCCTTCCAACTTCACCACGTATTGATTTCTCCCCGTATTGTCAAAAATCTTATTTCCGTGCGTCGTTTTACTCGCGATAATTGGTGTATTGTCTCTTTTGACCCGTTCGGTTTCACTGTGAAGGATATGGCCACGGGGAGAATTCTGATGCGGTCCAGTAGCTCCGGCGACCTCTACCCGTTTTTCCGATCCAATAAAGACGGCGGCATGGCCTTCACCATCTCCGGAGCAGGCGACTTGTGGCACTTGCGGCTAGGGCACCCTAGTTCTACTTCTGTTTCCATATTAGCAAACAATTTCCTTGATTCCTGTAATAAGAGCAATGATTCCCGTGTGTGTGAATCTTGCAAGTTAGGCAAGCAACCTCGTTTACCATTTCCACAATCCTTTTCATATACTACTGCTCCTTTCCAATTAATCCACTGTGATCTCTGGACGTCCCTTGTTTGCAGTTTTTCCGGGTACCAATATTACCTAGTCGTATTAGATGATTTTTCCCATTATTCTTGGGTATTTCCCTTGCGCCACAAGTCTGACACTGCTGCCGTCTTACAACGTTTCTTCTCTCACGTCCTCACACAATATAATGTTGTTATTCGGTGTTTGCAGTGCGACAATGGAGGGGAGTTCCTCTCTCACTCTCTTCGTGACTATCTCTCTCGCTCTGGCGTCGTCTACCGCCTCTCTTGCCCGCACACTTCCGCGCAAAACGGGAAAGCAGAGCGCCTCCTACGCACCACAAATGACGTGCTACGCACTCTCCTCATCCACGCCCAGATGCCTCCAGAATATTGGGTCGAGGCTCTCCATGCCGCCAATCATCTGATCAATCGGCGCCCCTCTTCGGCGGTGCACAACCTCACTCCTTTCTACCTTCTCAACGGTAGCCATTCGTCCTATGATCACATGAGGGTGTTTGGGTGTCTTTGTTTCCCCAATCTCGCTCATCTTGCACCGCACAAGCTCGCCCCCCGATCCACGCCGTGTGTGTTCCTCGGGTATCCACTTGAGCATAAGGGCTACAGATGCCTCGACCTACGCACGCGCAAAGTTCACATCTCCCGTAGCGTTGTTTTTGACGAACAAACCTTCCCGTTTTCTTCTCTCAACGCACAGCTGACCACAACACCACCTCCCACACCGGATCCACCTCTTTTTTCCGGCGTCCCGATCCTACCTACCTCGTACGACAGGCCCGCGTCTTCTCCCTGCCCGGCGCTCGCTCCGCAGACTGCGCACCTGCCCGCCGCGCCCGCCGCGCCCAATCCCACCCGCTCGACAGCTCAGCGCGAGCCAACCACGCCTCCCAGCGTCCCACCTGCTGGTCCCACCCACGACAGGCCGCCCACCACTCCTGCGTCCGGCCGCGATGCAACACATGCATCCCCTTCCAGCCATGCAGCCAATCCCGAACCGGCGTCCCATGCAACGTCGTCTGCCGCTCCTCGCCCGCTACCGCCCCGAGCTGTTCCAGTAGCACCACCAGCCAACCTCCACCGGATGCACACACGCTCCAAGTCTGGCTTTGCCCAACCCAAGTCCCAGTTCAACCTCTCTGTCACCACTCCTACTACCATCAGCCCCATTCCCTCCTCTTACCGCGTGGCTCTTAAGGATCCGAACTGGTCTAATGCAATGTTAGAAGAGTTTAATGCATTGTTGCGGAATGACACTTGGTCGTTGGTTTCACGTCCTGCAGGTGCAAATGTGGTCTCCGGCAAGTGGATCTTTCGCCACAAGTTCAACCCCGACGGGACGCTAGCGCGGTACAAGGCTCGGTGGGTTCTTCGCGGCTTCACACA
>NW_021281517.1:0-1232 GCF_002162155.2 Triticum dicoccoides
CAACAACAACAACAACAACAACAACAACAACAACAACAACAACAACAACAACAACAACAATAACAACAGCAGCAACAACAGCAACAACAACAGCAACTACAGCAACAACAACATGTAGCGACCCGACCCGAATGGATCAAGTCTCTGTGCTTATGTGTCATCCCTGGATCAGTATGCTGACACACACAGTACTCGAAGGATTTATAACAGAGGTAAATCACATGTATAAAGTAACGTAAATACTATTACCTCAATCCAAAATATAGCGGAAGCAACAAGGTTGTGGATTCCCATCAACACCAACGGCAAAGTTGAGTATAGGAAATCGTAACCCTAACGTACCACTTACTCGTCGTCTGAAAAGTCTGCAACATGAAAAGTTGCAGCCCGAAAACGGGTCAGTACATTGAATGTACTGGCAATTGCACACCATAGAGAATAATGAACAATGGCTATCACTATATGCATATATGGCTGGTGGAAAAGCTCTATGGTTATAAGGTTTTTGCGTAAAGCCAATTTTTCCCTACTACAAAGGAATAAATTTGTTTAACTATCATGGTGGTTGTTAAACATTGAGAATGGTTGACAGCATCCTCAATCCCAATTAAAAGTACTCAATAAAACCCAATAGCTTTTATTAGAGGTAACATGTTGAGATTCACAAAGATATTCAAGTACTAGATACTCAAGTTGTCCATAACCGGGGACACGGCTAATCATGATTAGTTTGTTACTCTGCAGAGGTTTGCGCACTTTTCCCCACATGACTCGATCGCCTCCGTTTGTTTTCTCGCACTACATGGTGTTTGAGGAACGGATGACCGAGACATAGTCTTTCAGAAGCACTAGCACCTTACATGTGGGGTAGACCGGTACACCTACATCCCCTACATCTGCTAGTCCACCCCGTAAGAGTTCGCACAACTTAGTCAACTATGCTAGAGCCCATAGTAGCATGTGGCTGCACACGGAAGTTTCTAGCATGAAAGATCTTATGATCCCTTTGAGCCTGGGTGGCGGTCCAAAAAAAAACAGGCAAGTCCTGATAGACATCAGGTGCCTCAATCCACCCAGATGTGTGTTTAGGTTGCCACCTTAGATAAGCCATTAATTAACAATCTCACATCTGTCATGGATATTCACTCACCCAATCCACGTCTACTAGCATAGCATAGCATAATAAGCAAACGTAGAAGTAACTCCCAAGGTTTCATAAGTAACAGGTAATA
>NW_021281518.1:0-2542 GCF_002162155.2 Triticum dicoccoides
TTTGTGGGTTTTAGTAATTTGGGAGGAATTATATGTGGTAGTTTATTTGATTTATATGCAATTTGAGCTTAAAATAACTCTTAGTTTGCATATGTAGGTGTGGTTTACTTAGTGCCTTCCCGTCTCCGTCGTAACCACCGTCGATCGTCCGCACCGACCCGTCGCCGGCACCACCTTGTGGTGAGCCTCTTGTTTTTATCTTTTTTATATAAAAAATCATGTTTGTGTGATTTATATATATAGTTACTTGTATAATTATCTTACCCGTACGTTGTTTGTTATACATAGTGCCATGGTTTTGATATCCGTCCCCGTCGGCCCTCATCCATGTTATGATTCGGATGTGGTATATTCTCTTTTAAAACTATTTGTTGCATTTCGTGTTTATGACAAATTGTGCCCATCAAGTTGACATAGATATTTTTATCTAGGAGGTGTGTGAACCGGAAATTCCAACCGACCCTATTGTCGAGAGGTTAAATTTAGTTGAAAGAGAAAACGAGTATTTAAAAGAAAAATTGAAATGAATTGAGGGAGAGAAGATGGAATTGGAGTTGCATGTTTCTGATGTCCACTAGTAGAAAAGGGGCCAATGGTCCAGGCCAGTCCAGCCCATTAGTCCCGGTTCAATCCAGAACCGGGACCAATGGGGGCATTGGACCCGGTTCGTGAGCCCCAGGGGCCGGCCGGGCCACGTGGGCCATTGGTCCCGGTTCATCTGGACCTATTGGTCCCGGTTGGTGGGACGAACCGGGACAAATGGCCCTCGCTCCTGGCCCACCACCATTGGTCCCGGTTGGTGGCCTGAACCGGGACCAAAGGACGCCCATTAGTCCCAGTCCATTCCACCAACCAGGACTAAAGGGTTGGTCCTCGTTGCGGCCAGAGTTTAGTCCCACCTCGCCAACCAAAGGGGAATCAGACCGGCTTATAAGCCCCTCCCTCTCTGCCTTATTGAGCTCCTCTGAAAATGAAAATAGATGCCCTTATATAGGGAATTTAGCCTAAATTCATACGAATTTCTCTTGAAATTTGTTATGAATTTAAGTTGAATTTCCTCTATAAGCGCATCTATGCTCATTTCTGAGTAGTTTTTTATATAATTTTTTTCTTTTCTGCTATATTTAATTTTTTCTTTTTATTTCTGAGTTGTAATAAGTCATTAAAAATAAGCATCTATGCTCATATTTTAGTAAAGTTAATCACAACTTTTTTTCTTCTTTTTATTTCTGAGTTGTAATAAGTCATTAAAAAAAAGCAGCTATGCTCCTTTTTTAGTACAGTTAATCACAACTATTTTTTGCTTCTATTCATTTCTGAGTAGTTTTCTATATGGTTTTTTTCTTTTCTGCTATATTTATTTTTTCTTTTTATTTCTGAGTTATAATAAGTCACTAAAAATAAGCATCTATGCTCATTTTTTAGTACAGTTAATCACAACTATTTTTTCTTCTATTTATTTTTGAATTGTTAATAAGTCCTTAAAAATAAGCATCTATGCTCATATTTTAGTAAAGTTAATCACAACTATTTCTTCTTCTTTTTATTTCTGAGTTGTAATAAGTCATTAAAAATAAGAATCTATGCTCCTTTTTTAGTACAGTTAATCACAACTATTTTTTGCTTCTATTCATTTCTGAGTAGTTTTCTATATAGTTTTTTTTCTTGTCTACTATATTTATTTTTTTCTTTTTATTTCTGAGTTGTAATAAGTCACTAAAAATAAGCATCTATGCTCATTTTTTAGTACAGTTAATCACAACTATTTTTTGCTTCTATTCATTTCTGAGTAGTTTTGTATATAGTTTTTTTTCATTTTTGCTATATTTATGTTTTTCTTTTTATTTCTGAGTTGTAATAAGTCATTAAAAATAAAAAAGAGGCACAATGCTTGTTAATTTGCTTCAAGCCTTTCGGAATAGTATCAACTGCATCGCACATAGCTCTGTGCAGTCTACCGTATTCCACAAGGCTTGAAGCTAATCAACGTGCAGGAGCATTGAGCCTCTTTGTCATCGTCTCTGCACTCAGGGCTTATGAACAGCTGCGAGTGCCTCTCGCTTGGCGAGGAGGGACTAAAAAAACAGCTGCAGGAAGAATCAATAAAAAAACAGCTGCAGAAAATAAAAAAGTAGTTAGACGGGTCCATTGGTACCGGTTGGTGGCACCAACCGGTACCAATGCCACTCTTTGGTCTCGGTTGGTTGAACCAACCGGGACGAATGCCGCTCTTTAGTCCCGGTTGGAGCCACCAACCGGGACCAAAGGTCTTCGTTTCCCGCCCTTTGGGCTGCTGAAAAGAGGCCTTTGGTCCCGGTTGGTGGCGCCAACTGGGACTAAAGGGGGCATTAGTCCCGGTTTGTGACACGAACTGGGACCAAAGCCTTTTCTATATATACAGCACTTAGCGCGACTTCGATCTCTCCTGCTCCACTCCCGTCGCCGCGCGTCTCCCTGCCGCCACCTCGCCGTTGCCGCCCCGCCCCGACGCCGTTGCCGCCACGCCCCGCCACGCCCCGACGCCGTCGCCGCCCTGCGCCGC
>NW_021281519.1:0-3937 GCF_002162155.2 Triticum dicoccoides
GGGCGAATACGTGTATACGTGCAATTGTATGGCTAGCGACGTGTACTTTTTCGAAGTTCGCTCGATCGTTGGGGGGCCTGGCCCCTGCTCGTCCCCCTGACTCCGCCACTGTTTATACATCCATATTTAAACAAATATAAGACAAGAATTTTGGGACGAAGGGAGTACTTCATATGATTCCCATTATGTTAAGCACATGCTTGTATCATCAACTCTGGTGTTGGCCCAGATCCGATGAGTACTTTTCGAGGACGGCGACGATCAACAGCGAGGAAGATCACGACATCAAAGCAACGCGGTTGAACTTGGTTCCTGGCACATGTCGGCTAGACATGCACGTTCCAAGCTAGCACCACTAGTTGGTCGTGTACTAGTTGGTTTAACAAAGCATGCACGTTCCACAGGCACGTATCCCGCCAGTTTTGATCTGTATTAATTCACAAATCCACGGTAGGGTTACAGGGCTGTTGCACGCACACATATAAGTAGTCCATGGCTAGCTAGACCAATAAACTCGGCTGCTAATTGACGTCCTACTCGGATACTACATGCAGACGGACCTACACAGGTACTACAACTTGGGAGGCTATGTCGTGGCTAATTCCAACATCCCGGGTACAGCTTTATGTGAGATACATCAGAGCGGAGAGGGGAGAGAGATACACACGCACGCTTTACACGACAAACTCCGGTGCCTGATCCTATCTTTAGACTTTAGGTTAGCTGATGCTAGATATGTGCGGCATGTTTGCATGCATGGCCGCTTGACCAGAATGGCCCGTGAGACTTGCTCATATGAGAAACGAACATACTGATTAGCTTGAGATCGCAAGAAGAAAGTTTTGAATTTTCCAAGGGTCACCAACTGCATAATCTAAAAAGCATTCTATTACCTCCCAACCGCACGGAGTACTATCCACGCAGGGACGCAGGTTGTACCTTGGCTTCTGGGTGAATTCAAGAAAAACGATGATGGGCTGGGTTAGCTTAAACTGATGATGGCAACGGCGCTGACAACACTATCAACACTTCAGCTTCTAGGCTTGAACGACCAGATCGAGATTTGACATCGGCAAGACTGATGCGTTGGCTATGACTCCCGAAGGAAGTGAAGTTAGGTGTGGAGAAGGCGGCAGCCGGAAGAATAGTAGAGCAATGAAAGGGCTCTTGATTTCAAAGTGCTTCATAGATTGAAGGGGAGAGGTCCAAGGGTCAGCTTAGTGGAGCAGCACCTGTTGGGTTGCCTGTAGGTAGCTGGTCGTTTACCTCGGCAGCCCGATGGTCGCCTGCCTCTCCTTTTCCTTGTGTGCATGCACTGCACCTAGTGCCGAGAGGAGAGGAAGGGACAAACCTGCATGCTGGAGGGTGCCCGCTGCCTGTACGGTCGTCTGCCACGCCGGTTTTGTTTATATGCACCTAGTGCTGTGAGAGACGAAAGGGCAAGTCTGCATGTATCTGGTGGGTTGTGGGGAAGTAGAGCGAAGCTACATAGCAGTAACTGAAGGTCTGACGAGGGATAGTACAAACCGTAAGACACTCCATAGAAAACAATAATGATGATGTGGATAGCTTCCATGTTTAGAGAAATAAAATAGTGGGGATGAACTATTTGGATATTATAGATTATAGATTATAGATGTGTGTGCTGGTCAGTCATACACTAGTAGAAAAATGACCATTTGTCCCGGTTCGTAAGAGCCTTTTATCCCGGTTTAAGAACCAAGACTAAAAGATCGGTACTAATGCCCTTGGCCTTTAGTCCCGGTTCTTACACGAACCGGGACAGATGGGCCTCCACGTGGCCACTACGGGCAGCCCAGGCAGGGGGGCCTTTGGTCCCGGTTGGTGACATAAATCGGGACCAAAAGGCATCCACGCGTGAGCAGCTGGCTGGAGTTGAGGTTTTTTTTAAAGGGGCTGGTTTAGGGGTTTGGGGGGTTAATTTAGGTTGTTATTAGCTAGCTAATAGAGAGAAGTGTCCTCTCTTATATCTTCGTGCTTGGTTTACCAACGCTACATTATGTTCATTTCACCCGCTGATATATAATAACTCTGCATGCTCGCATCTTACATCATCATATATAATAACAAGTCCTACTAATCATGCATCATCATACAACTTCTACTCGTTATTAATAACAAGTCATACGGCCATCCTCTTCATAGTCGTCGAACCCAACCCTACTTAATTGTTTTTAGCACATGATCATTAGTATCAGGTAGGACCTAAACACCCTTAAGGTAAAATAGCATAAAACAATATAGACCCTGACTCTCCATTATGAAGAATGAAGATCATCTTGTCTCCAATTCTTGCGCTTCGCTTCCTTTTGCTTCCAAGAACCTCCTTACGACTGTCCATATATTTTTTCCATTCTTTGATTGTCATGTCTCCACTTCTTTTAGAAATCCGGTATGGACAGTTGAGATTCGTAGGATGACCTGGTTGTATGTTCAAAACATCAAGGCGACCATGTGTATACATCAGATGAGGCACACAATCATTCCGGATTATCTGTTGAAAAATATAGTAATAACTTCGTAGTTAGCAATGATGTACTAGTTTTAGAAGTATGCAAAAGATGCACGGATGTCGTAATAGTAAAAAATCTTACCAGTGTATCTCCATGGTAGTTACCGTAGTTCAACACATGCACTAGTGGCACGTATTGACCATAATGTTGAGGAGTTCGATTGTATATATTGTAATTCTCAAGATCAGTACAAAATGCGATCAGATGATTTTTCTCCTTATAAGTTAATTCGGAGCCATCGGTGTAGTGGGTTTTGTCTACCATCTTCCGCACATTTTTTGAAGAATGAAAATAAGCTATCAATGGAAATAAGCTGTCAACTATTTTAAAATAAACAATATAAATTACTTAATAACTATGTTTGAGAAGCTCACATGGGGGAAGAATTGAAAGTGTATCAATAAGGACCCAAATGTCCATATTGTCTTGCTCGATTTTAGGATCACCAAGATCCATGGTGACAAGCATACCCTCATCAAAACCATACATCTTGCAAAGTGCTTCCCAATTTTTGCAACCAAAATGGGTTACACTCTCAGAATTGTACAACTTTACTTCAAAATCCACACCATGATGGGTCCTTAGGTGATTTTTTTTCCATACTTTCATGGTCTTCAAAATCCATCCTCTCCAAGACATAGCGTCTTGCATAGCATGAGATAACCTAGTCGAATTGGAAAAGATGAAAAATACACATTAAAATAGTTGAAGTCGTGCTTAATTACGAAAAAACTATTGTCGTCGTTGTGTATCGTTTCAACATCGAAGATCTCCTCGAGCTTAATGCTGAAGCGCCGATCTTTGTCCAGCTCAAGGAACCTGTCGCACATACCTCGATCGTCGTGGCACCAGTCGCACTCCCTCGGGCGGTTTTCGTCGTCCGAGTACGACATTTCCTATGTTCATAATTCAAATATTAAACTTGTGCAATTAAATATATGTACTAAAAACCTAAATTAGATCATTATTATTCATCACGGGTTGACTATCGGTGATGGTAGCTCCTCCTTTCATTCCCGAGTGCATTATTACACCAAATTGTCTAGCACACGGGAATAAAGAAGAAGCTACCCCCACGACGGCGTGGATGATGGAGGGGTCTCCTAGATTTCTGCATAGTGCTCTCTAATTTTAGCATTCAAAGTAGGAGTACTTTTCCAATATGAGCATTCAATAAGCAAAACCAAATCGTAAAATAAAGTAGTATTCAAATTAGCATGCATTCAATTATAAGGAAAAGTACATCATCTCTTGTGTCCGTACATCGTCGAATATTATCACTAATACTCCTCGAATATTATCATACATATAGCATCGCTAATACAGCTAGAACCGTAGCGCCCGACGGGTATCGTCGCGGGCGGTGGACACCCAAAGATAAGGAACCATCACAGGATCATAGC
>NW_021281520.1:0-1824 GCF_002162155.2 Triticum dicoccoides
GGTGGAGGTCTATTCCTTCGTTGACCGTGAGAGCTTGTGATGGGCTAAGTTGGGACACCCTGCAGGGATTTGAACTTTCGAAAGCCGTGCCCGCGGTTATGGGCAGATGGGAATTTGTTAATGTCCGGTTGTAGAAAACCCGAAGTTGACCTTAATTAAAATACATCAACCGTGTGTGTAACCGTGATGGTCTCTTTCCGGCGGAGTCCGGGAAGTGAACACGATGTTGGAGTTATGCTTGACGTAGGTTGCTATAGGATCACTTCTTGATCATACTTTTATCGACCGTGCTTTGCCTTCTCTTCTCGCTCTCATTTGCGTATGTTAGCCACCATATATGCTAGTCGCTTGCTGCAGCTCCACCTCATTACTCCATCCTTCCTATAAGCTTAAATAGTCTTGATCTCGCGGGTGCGAGATTGCTGAGTCCCCGTGGCTCACAGATACTTCCAAAACCAGTTT
This sequence comes from Triticum dicoccoides, assembly GCF_002162155.2. NCBI lineage: Eukaryota > Viridiplantae > Streptophyta > Magnoliopsida > Poales > Poaceae > Triticum > Triticum dicoccoides. The sequence continues at coordinate 463 of NW_021281520.1, forward strand.
GTAGGTGCCGATGAGTCTGTGTAGTTGACGCAACCAAGCTCAGGAGGAGCTCGATGAAGATCTTGTCCTTTATGTGGTTTCGTGTTAGTTGATCAGTAGTGGAGCCCAGTTGGGGTCGATCGGGGGCCTTTTGTCGCATTTGTGGTTCTTCTTTTATTTTGGTTCCGTAGTCGGACCTTGATTGTATCTGGATGATGTAATGCTTTACTGATGTAATTGTGTGAAGTGGCGATTGTAAGCCAACTATGTATCTCTTTCCCTTATGTATTACATGGGTTGTGTGAAGATTACCTCACTTGCGACATTGCTTTCAATGCGGTTATGCCTCTAAGTCGTGCTTCGACACGTGGGAGATATAGCCGCATCGAGGGCGTTACAAGTTGGTAATCAGAGCCTTCCCCGACCTTAGGAGCCCCCATTGCTTGATCGTTTTTAGCGGCCGAGTTGTGTCTAGAAAAATGTTTTGAGTCATTTAGGAATTATATATCGGAGAGTTTAGGAATTCTTTTTACTCCTCAGTCCCTTCGTCACTCTTGCGAGGCATCCTGACGTAGAGTTTTGACTCTTCTCTTCTCGAATTTCACTAAAAAAAATTTAGGATCACGCGGGTATCTTGGAATCGTTCCGATGGTTTTATGATGAGAACATTGTCTTGGTGCCTCCTGTCAGGGGTTTTGTGGAAGTGTCCCGGGGAGTTGAGCTCTGAGGTGTTGTCGTCATAATTTTATCGTTGCAGTTCTACAATACCTGATTTTAGTACGCCGACATCGAAAATCTCTTTTATGCAGTTCGTTGGTGAGATAACCTCGATGCCACCCAGTACTGGGGCGGGAGTTCGGGAGTATCGCCATAACTTGTATAACGGATGCTTTTCGAAGGTTCAGGTAGACGATTTCCGAAGGTTTCTTGGTTATGTGTTGAAGGATGGATACAGCTGGATGTAGGATTTGCTAGTTTTGGGTGAGATATTATGCTTCCCCTGTATCCCCAACACCTGATTGCATAACCGGAAAATTTCGGGAGTTTCATAGGTGGGAAATCAAGTAGCTCTTAGGATATCTTTCCGACAGATGTATGATATGAAATTGGGGTTCGACGTCTAGTGGTCCGCCTATTCACGGTTGATTTTACAGTGGTCTCGTTGTGTCTTAAAGAGTCCTTGGCTATGCCGACTCGGGGACGCTTCGTATGTCATGTGCACTGCCTTGTACATGATGGTGCTGTACGATCGAGCCCGTGTAGGCCCCACCACGAAAACTTCGGACGAAATCTCTATCATATGTTTGTTCCGGCTTATTCTGCAAGCCAAATCCTTTGTTTTGTTTTATTTGTGGTATTCGAGTTGCTTCGAAGTCAAATGTT
>NW_021281521.1:0-2652 GCF_002162155.2 Triticum dicoccoides
TAAGCGATATCCCCAACATTGATTGAAATTATCGGTAACAGATAGTTTTGTGATAAGATAATTCGTAACGGGTAAAAAGTAATAAAAGTAACTAAGGTGCATCAAGGTGTCCCAATCCTTTTTGTAGCAAAGGACAAGCCTGGATGAATTCTTATATAATGCAAAGCGCTCCCGAGGACACATGGGAATTACTGTCAAGTTAGTTTTCATCATGCTCATATGATTCACGTTCGTTACTTTCATAATTTGATATGTGGGTGGACTTGTGCTCGGGTGCTGTCCTTACTTGGACAAGTCTCCCACTTATGATTAACCCCTCTCGCAAGCATCCACAACTACGAGAGAAGAATTAAGATAAATCTAACCATAGCTTGAAACATATGGATCCAAATCAGCCCCTTAAATAGCAACACATAAACTAGGTTTAACCTTCTGTCACTCTAGCAACTCAACATCTACTTATTACTACCCAATGCATTCCCCTAGGCCCAAATCAGGGTGAAGTGTCATGTAGTAAACGTTCACATAACACCACTAGAGGAAAGACAACATTCATCTCATCAAAATATCGAACAAATACCAAATTCACATGATTACTTATAATAAGACTTCTCCCATGTCCTCAGAAACAATCGTAACTACTTACAAAGCATATTCATGTTCATAATCAGAGAGTAATAATTATCATTAATGATCTGAACATATGATCTTGCACCGAATAAACCAACTAGCATCAACTACAAGGAGTAATCAACACTACTAGCAACCCACAAGTACCAATCTGAGGTTTTGAGACAAAGATCGGATACAAGAGATGAACTAGGGTTTGAGAGGAGATGGTGCTGGTGAAGATGTTGATGGAGATTGACCCCCTCTCGATGAGAGGATCGTTGGTGATGACGATGACTTTGATTTCCCCCTCCTGGAGGGAAGTTTCCCGGTAGAACAGCTCCGCCGGAGCCCTAGATTGCTTCTACCCAGGTTCCTCCTCGAGATGGCGACGCTTCGTCCCAAAAGCTTCCTCTTGATTTTTTCCAGGTCAAAACACATCATATAGCATAAGATGGGCACCGAAGGCCTGCCAGGGGGCCCACAAGGCAAGGGGCGCGCCCAGGGGGTAGGACGCGCCCCCACCCTTGTGGCTTCCTGGTGGGGCCCCTCTGGTACTTTCTTCGCCCAATAGTTTTTATTAATTCGAAAATAATTCTCTGTAAAGTTTCAGGACTTTTGGAGTTGTGCAGAATAGGTCTCTCAGATTTGCTCCTTTTCCAGTCCAGAATTCCAGCTGCCGACATTCTCCCTCTTCATGTAAACCTTGTAAAATAAGAGAGAAAAGACATAAGCATTGTGCTATAATATGTAATAACAGCTCACAATGCAATAAATATCAATATAAAAGCATGATGCAAAATGGACGTATCAGCACCACCCTCCAAAAGGTAATATGTGGGGTTGTTGATGATGAACTCCTTATTCTTGTGCTTCAAAAGATAATCTCCTCAACAATTAAACACTCTCTCACAGATCTGGCTTTGGGGTAGGAGAGGATTTGTGTGGAAAGCAGGTGACTAAAAATTAACATTCTATGGTAGGAATGGAATCTCTTTAGTCTCAACACAAGGATTTGGAGCTCTCTCTCAGAAAACTGGATATGAGAAGTGTTTGCTTCGCTCTGATTGCTCTCTGAGAGTTTGGTGGAGTGGGTGGGGTATAAATAGGCAGCACCAAAAATCCAACTGTTACTCACCTTTATGCACTACTCGATGTGACCAGATGAAATCACCCGGTGAGACCGATTAATAAAAAATGTTTGAACTTTAGGCATTTTGGTGAGACCGGGTAAAAACGTTCGATGGCTCCGAGATATGATGACCTAAGCACTTTCCACTCTTCGGTGTCACCGACTGAAACCGGTCGGAAATTCCAATTGAATTTCAGTAGGCAACAGAAGGTTGGCGTGCTCTTCGGTGGGACCAAATGGCTAACTCGATGAGACTGAAAGTCTAGGGTTTAGGCAACGACTATGTCATATGTAGCTCGGTGAGGCCAGATGGGAATGCTTCAATGAGATCAAGTTGCACTTAGGGTTTGAGACAAAGTGGAATGTGGGAAATTGTTTGATGCTTTTGGAGTTTGATCTCCAAGCACTTGGGTAGTGAGTCCATGATTACAACCTTAATCCATTTTAATAGTATTGGCATACTTATGGACTCAACGGATCTTGGATCACTTAAATATAAAATTAAGTCTTGAGCCTTGGCCAACACTTGTCCTTAGTATCTTGAGGGGTTCCATTTCACATCCCAAAGTTATGCCTAAGTTGAACTCATCCTGAAATATACTCAAGAAAAACATTAATCCAACAACATGTATTTTGCCATGAATTACCAAAATCACGAGGGAGTGGATGTGTTTTCAAAGGTGAATTGATACCTGAGAAGTGTGCTTCCTTCTGACTTACGCCCAACTGGTGGTCAAATGTCCACTACATGAACTGATGCCCACAACAGGCGTGGGTCTCATACTTTAGTCTATTAAAGATAATTAATAAGGATATCTAGTTAGTTACGAAAGATATTGACTCAGTTAGGAAGATAAAGATATGATTTATTTGAAAATTCGAGATTCTATTCTTAGACATTAAGTCGAATC
>NW_021281522.1:0-3877 GCF_002162155.2 Triticum dicoccoides
CCCGCCGCCCGGACGCCGCCCCGGACGCCGCCCGGACGCTGCCCCGCCGCCCCGACGCCGCCTCGACCCCTGCCTCTCTACGAGGAGGTAACCCTAACCCCACCCGCTTATGTTGCAATTTTCACACCCTACCCAACCTGTGAAGTGCAATCTACTGTCATAAACTGTGGCCTGTCACTATCCCATTTCATGCTTGTGTGGAACGGAGAATGTAGAATAGGTTGCACATGCTTGAATATCTGGGGTAGGATTGTTTGCTTTGTCTAGTTCTTGCCAACAGATAGGACTTCATTTCTGTTTCATCAGGGCATGCAATAAACAAACACTGGATATGTCTGATTGGCTGCTAGTTACATAGTGTATGATCTATGCTTATGTTGCATTTTTTCATACACTACAGTACTTGTTGAATGCAATCTGTTGTCATAAAGTTTGATTTGTCCATGCCCTATTTCATGTTGTGTGAATAACAAGGGCATTTTGGTGTGCATTTGACAAGACCTAGGCTCTAAGTTGTAATGTTCAGATTGGTGGTAGTCCTGCTTGCCTTTGTTGCTCTCATTGGTTTACTATTTTACTTTATCTTCTTTTGATCATTTGTAGCAACTAGCAATACAGCAGATACAAGATGTTATACTTCATGCAACATCTCTTCGCAGAGTATATGAGTACATGGATTATTTTCTTATGTTATCTTTTCGTGCTCACTGTTTCCATTTACTTGCAGACATTGGGCCTCCTGAGGAGCTATACACATGTCAGAAAGTACAGCAGTCAACTTTCAGGTTAGTAGCTGAACAAGTGCTATTTGGATTTTGATCACTGGTTCGCTACGGATGACTCTAATACCTTTTTGATCTCTGCAGGTCTTATTCCAGTTGGTCCCCAAAGCTCAAAGCTGACAAGGTGAGTAGTAACCTTTGTACTTAGTTGTATTCTGTAGAGGCGTTTTTGACGACTTCATTGTAAAATGTGGTGCATGAAAAGATTATCTTTATTTCCCAGTTTAAGATGAACTGAGTAGGTTTGATTGAGTGCATGATCAGTATTTACACCGCTTGATCGAAACAATTCCGTCTTATTGCTCTCTTGGTCATCAACGTTTCTGCCTATGAGTTCGATCTTCTACCAACTGGTAGAGAATAACATCTCACCACTGATGATAATGGTGTTCTAGCATCGCACATTGCTGCATTAAACAAGTTGGGTACAATAATAGCCTTTCATAACTTATAATGACAAACATTGGTTCCATTAACCCCACAAATCCCGACAGATTCAGGGGAACGGGGTTCAGACTCACGTAAGCAGCTTGCCATGAACCGTGCGGTAATGGTGTTCTAGCACGCACATTGTTGTGAATAGTATATATCGAGAGGACTCCACTATGCAACCTTTGACATGCTCATCACATACTGTTATTTATAGTGAACCTTCTTTACTTGTATTTACAGGGAAACAATTGGTACAATTCTTGCCCGGGGCCACAGCTGAAATAGAGACGCCAGTTAGTGATGTTTCCATTAGGAGGATTCCAAGGTATATACCCCAATTCTATTTAAATATAAATTGGAAAAATCTCTTTCAAAATTTGGTACAATTGCTTGAATTTTTGGAAAAATCTCTTGAACAACTGCTGATATCCTAAAAATTCAGAACAGTATAGCTATCATTTTGAAGTTTGAAACTAAAAAATATCGACAGCAGTAATTGTTCTAAGATGGTTCAGGATAGTGGATCTTAGGCATTACATTTTTCTTTTTGATGAAATAGGCATTATATTTAAGCTGGCAGTACAGTAGGCATAACCTTCCACCGACCACTCACATATCCAATTTCCATGATCCTCAACGGAAGTCAGAAACACAACATATCCATGGACTTCTCATTGTTCAAAATCTTCTCTTAGGATTAACCACAACAGCATATCGGGGGTTCAGGAATCAAAATATCAGTTACATCAAGAGTTAGCAATGACCAAACTGGCATGTAACAGAGACACTATAAAAGATAGCCAACATCCAGTTAGGCCAACATAACAGTGAACAAAACTACTGTCAATCAGCTCAGTTCTAGTGCTGTTGGATTTTTGTCGATTGTATTCTTGCAGTTTTGAAAATTCAGTTTATTCGGTTACTGGAAATTCAGTTAATTCAGTTAGGCACACAAATTTCAGAACTTTTGTGTGCCCTAGTACTTGGTGTTTGTAGAAAACCAGGAGTGTCAATGGGACTAGAATTCACTTGTTCTTATATGGGTTTGTAAAACTTGTTCATGTACTGAACTACTAATGCCTTGTGATGCTCTGAATTACTTGTGATGCCTCTGAATTACTTGTGATCACATTGAGAAAGACTTGTAAAGATGATGATCATCTTTAACAGAAAACAATTTGTGATGATTTTGCTAGTTTGCTGGGTTTTGTCTCCGACCATCGTGTCGTGATGATTTTGCAGGTACCCCGAGAGGCCCTTGAGTTTGCCGGAATGTCGATTAACTTCCGTTCTGGCAAATTCGGGTACTCCATATGTCCTATTTTCAGCAAAGGTCATGCTGAAATTTTCCGTGAATTTTAGCATGACTTTGCTAAAAATAGGACATATGGGGTACTTGTGACTAATGCATGGGCCGGGGTATCTTAGTAGTTAATTAAGTAGGATCAAGTGCCCCGGCGTACTTGTAACTAATGCATGGCTTTTAGGGTGCCTCGGTGTCGATAAAAACCGAAATGATGAAAAGTTAGGCTTTTAGGGTGCCTTGGCGTCGAAAAACCCTCAATGATAAAAGCTTAGATTTTAGGATGCCTCGGTGTCGACAAACCCTAAATGATGAGACCATGATCTTGTTCCTTGACAATAACCAACTTTTTGACCAAACTTTGTTTCTATTTAGAGAGAAACATGGCCCACAACGATGAGGCCGGGGGTTCGGGCGGCAAGGCATTCTGGGAGCTGTCCCAGGAGATGGAGGAACAACCTCACTTGTATGAGGCCGCCGCCTTCCCCACCGATCCTGAGACCACGGATGGTGCCGCCGAGGATGACCACACTGATGCCACCACTGATGGTGCCGCCGAGGATGCCACCACTGATGATGGCGGCGCACGCACAGATAGCAGGCAGCCGAAGAGGCAACGGAAGGACCGGCGCCCGATCGTGCTCCGCACCCTCAAGGAGGAAGTTACTGAAGTGGACTCCAACGGGAATCCAACGGCGCCCGAACGAATAGTCAAGGGGTACTCGCTTCAGCTCGGGTGCATTGTCCGGAGCACCGTCTCGATCAACACCGAGAACCTGAGGCATCCTGACCGGGGGAATTTGCGCCACCTCCTCTTCACGAAGCTGCACGAACGATACAAGTTCCCCGCTGAATTCGAAAACATAAGCCTCAAAGGGAATAAAGTGAACAATGCTGCCCCCACGAAGATGAGCAAGGCCCTGTCTACTTGGAAAAGCAATGTGAAGAGAATGATCGAGAAAGGTGAGAGTTATGAGAAGATCAAGGAGAAAAATCCTTCGATCACCGAAGATGACTACAACGACTTCAAGATCAATTGCTCGAGCACCGCAAGCTCCCAATCAAGTGAGTGGGGGAAACAAATGCGGGAGCTGAACATAAGGGAACACACACTCGGTCCCGGCGGTTACAGAGTGGCGGAGCCTATATGGGACAAGGAGGAGGCGGACCGTGCCGAGCAAGGCCTACCGCCCCTCTTCGATAAATACGGTGACAAGCAGACCAGGAACTTTGTCAGGGCCCGGTACAAGAAGGACCCGAAAACAAAGGAGCTTACCACGGATCCGAAGACCAGGCGGCTTGAGCTTGTTCTGGTAAGGAATACACCCCCGCGTAATTAGCTCCATATGGTTGCATTCTA
>NW_021281523.1:0-1802 GCF_002162155.2 Triticum dicoccoides
GCCGGGGCGGCGGGCGTTCAAGCCCGATCCCGATTGGATCGGGGAGAGGGAGGGTGGGGGCGCGAGTGGGGGGGGAGTGGGGTGTCGGTGCCTAGGGTTAGTAGTGGAGGGGGTTATGGGGGAGTGGGGACGGGCCGGCCTAGTCGGCCTGGTGGCCAGCTGGTTGGGCCAAGGCCCAGTTGGCCTGGTGGGTTCTTTTCCTTTTTTTTTAGCTTTGTTTTTTTTTAACTTTTTATTATTTTCCCTTTTTCCTTTTTGTTACTATTTATGTTAGTTTTATAAATTATAAAATTAGTTCCTAAAATTGTATTACTACTTATTCTAATGCCACAATAACTTGGGCGCCCAAACAATTTAGTTTAACATTTTATATATTATAAAATGAATTTAATTACTGGTTTTAGCTACTGTTTATTTACTTTAGAGCATTTAGCTATTTTATAAAAGTGTGGTTTCTCCACCATAATTACCTATGCAATATTTGGTTCACTCCAAACATTTTAGTTTTAATATTTGAAAACTTTTATTGTTTGCTTGATTTTGAATTTGAATTTGAATTGATTTCGAACTAACTCGAGATTAGCAACTATAAACGAGGTGACGTGGCACCATTAGCAGAGGATCACTGTAGCTTAATTACCCGGGCGTCACAGTTTATTATGTAATTTTTGAGCTAGCTAAGCATATTAAATCATCTTGGAGGAAAAATGCTAAGTATAAGTCATTTTAGAGCTAGCCTAGGTTAAATAGGTCATTTTGGAGCTAAGTAAGGTCATTATGTCATTTTGGAGCTAGCTAAGCATATGAAGTCATTTAGCACCTAAAATATGTCATTTCTTAAGCATATTATATCATTTTAGAGCTAGCTAAGCATATTAAGTTATTTTGGAGGCAAAGATGCTAAGTATAGGTCATTTTAGAGCTATCCTAGGTTAAATATGTCATTTTTAAGCCAGCTAAGCATATTAAGTCATTTTGGAGGAAAAATGCTAAGTATAGGTCATTTTAGAGCTATCCTAGGTTAAATATGTCATTTTGGAGCTAATTAAGCTTATTATGTAAGTTTTGAGCTAGCTAAGCATATTGAGTCATTTTGGTGGAAAAAATGCTAAGTATAGGTCATTTTAGAGCTAGCCTAGGTTAAATAGGTCATTTTGGAGCTAAGTAAGGTTATTATGTCATTTTGGAGCTAGCTAAGCATATGAAGTCATTTAGGACCTAAAATATGTCATTTCTTAAGCATATTATATCATTTTAGAGCTAGCTAAGCATATTAAGTCATTTTGGAGGAAAGGATGCTAAGTATAGGTCATTTTAGAGCTATCCTAGGTTAAATATGTCATTTTTAAGCTAGCTAAGCATATTAAGTCATTTTGGAGGTAAAATGCTAAGTATAGGTCATTTTAGAGCTATCCTAGGTTAAATATGTCATTTTGGAGCTAATTAAGCTTATTATGTCATTTTTGAGCTAGCTAAGCATATTGAGTCATTTTGGAGGAAAAATGCTAACTATGGGTCATTTTAGAGCTAGCCTAGGTTAAATTGGTCATTTTGGAGCTAAATATGGTTATTATGTCATTTTGGAGCTAGCTAAGCATATGAAGTCATTTAGGACCTAAAATATGTCATTTCTTAAGCATATTATATCATTTTAGAGCTATCTAAGCATATTAAGTCATTTTGGAGGAAAAAATGCTAAGTGTAGGTCATTTAGAGCTATCCTAGGTTAAATATGTCATTTTTAAGCTAGCTAAGCATATTAAGTCATTTTGGAGGAAACAATGCTAAGTATAGGTCATTTT
>NW_021281524.1:0-1313 GCF_002162155.2 Triticum dicoccoides
TACGACGTTCGGACACACCGTTTCGCTGAGGTGTTCCAGGCGGCGTGAGCTGTGAAACGATTCCACATTTCTTTAAGTGTGTACCAAATTCGTGACTTAAGTATTCTCCTCCACGATCTGATCGTAAGAATTTTATCTTTCGGTCACGTTGATTCTCCACCTCATTCTGAAATTCCTTGAACTTTTCAAAGGTCTCAGACTTGTGTTTCATTAAGTAGACATACCCATATCTACTCAAGTCATCTGTGAGAGTGAGAACATAATGATATCCTCCGCGAGCCTCAACGCTCATTGGACCGCACACATCGGTATGTATGATTTCCAACAAGTTGGTTGCTCGCTCCATTGTTCCGGAGAACGGAGTCTTGGTCATTTTGCCCAAGAGGCATGGTTCGCACGTGTCAAACGATTCATAATCAAGAGACTCTAAAAGTCCATTGGCATGGAGCTTCTTCATGCGCTTGACACCAATGTGACCAAGGCGGCAGTGCCACAAGTATGTGGGACTATCGTTATCAACTTTAAATCTTTTGGCATCTACACTGTGAACATGTGTAATATTACGTTCGAGATTCATTAAGAATAAACCATTGACCATCGGAGCATGACCATAAAACATATCTCTCATATAAATCGAACAACCATTATTCTCAGACTTAAATGAGTAGCCATCTCGTATTAAACGAGATCCTGATACAATGTTCATGCTCAAACTTGGCACTAAATAACAATTATTAAGGTTCAAAACTAATCCCGTAGGTAAATGTAGAGGCAGCGTGCCGACGGCGATCACATCGACTCTGGAACCATTCCCGACGCGCATCATCACCTCGTCCTTCGCCAGTCTTCGTTTATTCCGCAGCTCCTGCTGTGAGTTACAAATATGAGCAACGGCACCGGTATCAAATACCCAGGAGTTACTACGAGTACTGGTAAGGTACACATCAATCACATGTATATCAAATATACCTTTGGTGTTGCCGGCCTTCTTATCCGCTAAGTATTTGGGGTAGTTCCGCTTCCAGTGACCCTTCCCCTTGCAATAAAAGCACTCAGTCTCAGGCTTGGGTCCATTCTTTGACTTCTTCCCGGTAACTGGCTTACCAGGCGCGGCAACATCTTTGCCGTCCTTCTTGAAGTTCTTCTTACCCTTGCCCTTCTTGAACTTAGTGGTCTTATTGACCATCAACACTTGATGTTCTTTCTTGATTTCAGCCTCTGCTGACTTCAGCATCGAGAACACTTCAGGAATGGTCTTTTCCATTCCCTGCATGTTGTAGTTCATCACAAAGCTCTTGTAGCTTGGTGGGAGC
>NW_021281525.1:0-1103 GCF_002162155.2 Triticum dicoccoides
CAGTTTTGGCCGATTCTGGCCCGTTTCTTGGACTATTACTCTGTTTTTTGGTCCAAGCGTGATTTCCATGATTTACGAACCCCGTGGTGCGTTTACGTGTCGGTCAATGACACTCACAATTTTGGCCAATTTCTGGTCCGTTTCGTGTACTATTACTCACCGTTTTGGCGTCCCAGAGCGATTTCCATGATTTACAATCCCCGGGTGCGTTTGCGTCTCTGTCGTCAACACTCATAGTTTTGGCCAATTCTGACGCGATTCGTGGACTATTACTCATCATTTAGGGGTCCCGAAGCGATTCCATAGTTGTTGAACCCTAAGGTCCGTTTACGTGTCGGTCATCAACACTCACTGTTTTGGCCTAATCTGGCCCGTTTCATGGACTATTACTCACCGTTTTGGGGCCCCAAAGTGATTTCCACGGTTGTTTGACCCCATGGTGTGCTTATGTGTTGATCATCAACAAGCGCATTTTGGGACGATTTTGGCCCATTTCTTGCATTATTACTTAGTTTTGCGGTCCCGGAGTGATTTCCACGATTGACGAACTCCGGGGTGCGTTTATGTGTCGGTCATAAACACTCACAATTTTGGCGAATTCTCGTCCGTTTCATGCACTATTACTCACCGTTTGGGAGTCCCAGAGAGATTTCCACGATTAACAATCCCCGGAGTGCGTTTGCGTGTCTGTCGTCAACACTCATAGTTTTGGCCAATTCTGACGCGATTCGTGGGCTATTATTCAGCATTTAGGCTCCCGAAGCGATTTCCATAGTTGTTGAACCCCAAGGTGCGTTTAGGTGTCGGTCATCAACACTCACTGTTTTGGGGCCCCGTGGTGATTTCCATGATTAACGATCCCCGGGGTGCGTTTACATGTCGGTCATCAATACTAGTAGTTTTGGCCAATTCTGGCCCGTTTCGTGGACAATTACTCACTGTTTTGGGGCCCCGGAATGATTCCCATGATTAACGAACCCCCTGGTGCGCTTACGTGTCGGTTATGAACACTCACAGTTTTGGCCAATTCTAACGCGTTTTGTGGACTTTTAGTCACCGTTTTCTGGGCCTGAAGTGATTTCCATAGTTGCAGAACCCCAAGG
>NW_021281526.1:0-1129 GCF_002162155.2 Triticum dicoccoides
AAATAAGTCATACAAGCATCATAATACAAGCCAGGGGCCTCGAGGGCTCGAATACAAGTGCTCGATCATAGACGAGTCAGCGGAAGCAACAATATCTGAGTACAGACATAAGTTAAACAAGTTTGCCTTAAGAAGGCTAGCACAAACTGGGATACAGATCGAAAGAGGCGCAGGCCTCCTGCCTGGGATCCTCCTAAACTACTCCCGGTCGTCATCAGCGGGCAGCACGTAGTAGTAGGCACCTCCAGTGTAGTAGGGGTCGTCGTCGACGGTGGCATCTGGCTCCTGGACTCCAGCATCTGGTTGCGACAACCAGAAAGAAAGGAAAGGGGAAAAAGGGGGGAGAAAGCAACCGTGAGTACTCATCCAAAGTACTCGCAAGCAAGGAACTACACTACATATGCATGGGTATATGTGTAGGGAGGCCATATCAGTGGACTGAACTGCAGAATGCCAGAATAAGAGGGGGATAACTAATCCTGTCGAAGACTAAGCTTCTCGCAGCCACCGTCTTGCAGCATATAGAAGAGAGTAGATTGTAGTCCTCCAAGTAGCATCCTCAAGTAGCATCTCCAAGTAGCATCTCCAGTCGCATCTCCAGTCGCATCGCATAGCATAATCCTACCCGGCGATCCTCTCCTCGTCGCCCTGCGGAAAAGCGATCACCGGGTTGTCTGTGGAACTTGGAAGGGTGTGTTTTATTAAGTATCCGGTTCTAGTTGTCATAAGGTCAAGGTACAACTCCAAGTCGTCCTGTTACCGAAGATCACGGCTATTCGAATAGATTAACTTCCCTGCAGGGGTGCACCACATAACCCAACACGCTTGATCCCATTTGGCCGGACACACTTTCCTGGGTCATGCCCGGCCGCGGAAGATCAACACGTCGCAGCCCCACCTAGGCACAACAGAGAGGCCAGCACGCCGGTCTAAACCTAAGCGCGCAGGGGTCTGGGCCCATCGCCCTGAGCACACCTGCACGTTGCGTGGGCGGCCGGAAGCAGACCTAGCCTAGTAGGCGTTCCAGTCCAATCCGGCGCGCGCCGCTCCGTCGCTGACGTCTGAAGTGCTTCGGCTGATACCACGACGTCGGGATACCCATAACTACTCCCACGTAGATGGTTAGTGC
>NW_021281527.1:0-1402 GCF_002162155.2 Triticum dicoccoides
GGGTAGGGGTCGTCACGCATCGCGCTGCTGTCGGAGGTGGTGGCGGAGGCGGAAGCGGCTGCCTTGCTCCCGGAGCCGGAGCTAGAAGCGACGGGATGTCGCCCCTGGCAATGGATTTGGTGATGGCGCACTGTCGAAGCGTGTGCGTAGACAGCCTCACGCCGCTGTGGTGCTTGCAGGGAGCGTCGAGCATCTCCTCGAAACTCATGGCGGGCTGCCATGCCATTTTGCCGGTGTTCCGGCATTTGGTGGCCGGGTCGGCCGTGGGCGCCTACTCGGCGGCTGCGACGAGTCGGTTGTCGTAGCATTGAGCCGGTTGATCGGCGCTTTGCGCTTGTTCTGCTGGTTGTGTTGCTGCCGGCTTCCCTCGCCGGTCGGCTTTGGAGGCGGCACTGGCTTTGCCTTGCCGGCTTCGTCCAGTGCCACCTGGATTTTCATGGCGGAGTCGGCGTTGGCATACTTGTCCGCCGTTACCATGAGCGCGGCCATAGTGGCCGGCTCGGAGCGTAAGAGCTTATGCTTGAGGAGGGTGCCGTCTCGGCACCCATTGACGAAGTATTGGATGGCTTGAACTTCGTGGACGCCTTCACAGCTGTTCTAGAGCTCGGTCCAGCGTGCAAGGTACTCGCGGCCGGTTTCCCCTGGCCTTGCACACAAATGGCGAGCTGACTGGGGCGGCCGGGTCGCTTGTAGGTGCTAGTGAAGTTGCGCACGAAAGCTAGCTCGAAATCGACCACATGTTGATGCTGTCGGCCGGCAGACTATTCAACCAGGTGCGGGCCGACCCCTGGAGCATGAGAGGCGCGTAGCGCACAGCGAGGCGGTGGTTGCCGCCGGCGATGCTGATGGCGGTGGTGTAGTCGGTGAGCCAGTCCTCCGTCTTCACATTGCCGTTGTGCTTGGGGGTGTCGCGGGGGAGCGTAAACCCTTTGGTGAAAAGCTCACCCCGGATGCGTGGCCCGAAGCACACCGGTCTGACGGGGCCGGTCTCCTCCAGCTCCTGGGAGAGGGCGAGTCGGTCGAGACTGTGACGAGCGTCGGTGTTGTCGATGTCGTGTGGACCGAGCCGGTCGGTGACTGCGCCGCGAGGCGCTGGCTCCCTGCACCCGGACGTAGGCCGGGTTGGAGCAGGGGATCTAGGCGGCACCAGGCCTCAGAAGCTGGCTCGTCCGCCAAGCCGCCAGCGGCCGTCAGGGCAGGATTGCGCTAGGTCTGGGTGTGGCCGGAGTGCGCCTCGCCGGGTGGCGAAGACGCCGTGTGCTGGAAATCGCCGGGTCCTGTGACACGAGTAGAGACGGATCCAGTCGGCTTGGCGAGTTGGTTGAGGCGGTCCTGCTGCGCGTTAGCCGCTGCAAGGAGGTCGTTCACCCTCTTGAGGCGATCCTGCAGCTCTTCGCCCACG
>NW_021281528.1:0-1015 GCF_002162155.2 Triticum dicoccoides
GGCTCGTTTTGTGGCACTCGCAGTTTTGGCCGATTCTGGCCCGTTTCATGGACTATTACTCACAGGTTTGGGGTCCCGGAGTGCTTTCCTTGATTAACAAACCCTGGGGTGCGTTTACGTATCGGTCATCAACACTCATGGTTTTTGTCGATTCTGACTCGTTTCGTGGACTATTACTCACCGTTTTGGGGTCCCGAAGAGATTTCCATAGTTGTTGAACCCCAAGGTGCGCTTACATGTATGTAATCAACAATCGCAGTTTGGGCCGATTTTTGGCCCATTTCTTGGACTATTACTTAGTTTCGGGGGTCCTGGAGTGATTTCCACAATTTACGAACCCCGTGGTGCGTTTACGTTTCGGTCATCAACACTCACAATTTTGGCCGATTCTGGTCCGTTTCGTGCACTATTACTCGCCGCTTTGGGGTCCCCGAGCGATTTCCATGGTTGTTGAACTCCAAGGTGCACTTACGTGTCTGTCATCAACATTCATAGTTTTTGCCAATTCTGGCCCGTTTCTTGGACTATTACTCTGTTTTGTCGTCCCGGTGTGATTTCCATGATTGACGAACACTGGGGTGCGTTTATGTGTCGGTTAGCAACACTCGCATTTTGGGCCGCTTCTGGCCCGTTTCGTCGACTATTACTCACCGTTTTGGGGCCCCAAAGCGATTTCCATGGTTGTTGAACCCCATGGTGCGCTTACGTGTCGATCATCAACAATCGCAGTTTGGGCCGATTTTGGCCCGTTTCTTGCACTATTAATTAGTTTTGGGCGTCCCGCAGTGATTTCCACGATTGACGAACTCCGTGGTGCGTTTACATGTCAGTCATCAACACACAATTTTGGTCGACTCTGGTCCATTTCGTGCACGATTATTCACCATTTTGGCGTCCCAGAGCGATTTCCATGATTGACAATTCCCGGGGTGCGTTTGCGTGTCTGTCCTCAACACTCACAGTTTGGGCCAATTCTGACGCGATTCGAGGACTATTACTCAACATTTAGGGGTCC
>NW_021281529.1:0-1145 GCF_002162155.2 Triticum dicoccoides
GAATGGTCCGGAGGTAAAGATTTATATATGGGAAGTCCTGTTTCGGGCATCGGGACAAGTTTCGGGGTTATCGGTATTGTACCGGGACCACCGGAAGGGTCCCGGGGGTCCACCGGGTGGGTCCACCTGTCCCGGGGGGGCCACATGGGCTGTAGGGGGTGCGCCTTGGCCTAATGGGCCAAGGGCACCAGCCCCACATAGGCCCATGCGCCTAGGGTTTGAAAGGGGAAGAGTCCTAGGAGGGGAAGGCACCTCCTAGGTGCCTTGGGGGGGAGGGAAACCCCCCTTGGCCGCCGCACCCCCTAGGAGATTGGATCTCCTAGGGCCGGCCACCCCCCCTTGGCACCCCTATATATAGTGGGGGAGAGGAGGGACTTCATACCTGAACGCCTTGGCCTTTGGTTGCCTCCTTGTCCCTCCCCAACACCTCCTCCACCTCCATAGTGCTTAGCGAAGCTCTGCCGGAGTACTGCAGCTCCATCAACACCACGCCGTCGTGCTGCTGCTGGTGCCATCTCCCTCAACCTCTCCTCCCTCCCTTGCTGGATCAAGAAGGAGGAGACGTGGCTGTTCCGTACGTGTGTTGAACGCGGAGGTGCCGTCCGTTCGGCGCTGGTCATCGGTGATTTGGATCACGTCGAGTACGACTACATCATCACCGTTCTTCTGAATGCTTCCGCTCGCGATCTACAAAGGTATGTAGATGCATCTAATCACTCGTTGCTAGATGAACTCCTAGATGATCTTGGTGAAACGAGTAGGAAAATTTTTGTTTTCTGCAACGTTCTCCAACAGTGGCATCATGAGCTAGGTCTATGCGTAGTTCTTCTTGCGCGAGTAGAACACAATTTGTTGTGGGCGTAGATTTGTCAACTTTCTTGCCGTTACTAGTCCTTTCTTGCTTCAGCGGTATTGTGGGATGAAGCGGCCCGGACCAACCTTACACGTACGCTTACGTGAGACCGGTTCCACCGACTAACATGCACTAGTTGCATAAGGTGGCTGGCGGGTGTCTGTCTCTCCCACTTTAGTTGGAGCGGAATCGATGAACAGGGTCCTTATGAAGGGTAAATAGAAGTTGACAAATCACGTTGTGGCTTTAACGTAGGTAAGAAGACGTTCTTGCTAGAACCCTAATTCAGCCA
>NW_021281530.1:0-1008 GCF_002162155.2 Triticum dicoccoides
TCAATCATACACACAATATGCTCGATATGTGCAAATACAACGAAGCATCACAACATGACTCTACGACACAAGTACTTTATTTAAGGCTCAAGGAGCCATACATAACATACACAAAGGTACGGGTCTCACGACCCAACATACAAGTCATACAGTCATACAAACCAGCAGCGGAAGTAACTTGTCTGAGTACAGACAACTAGTAAAATAAAAGAGGCTTGGAAAGCCTAGCTATACTACGTGGTCCTTCACAAGCTCAGGGTCACCACCTGGGTCTTTAGCCTACTCGTTGATGTCAACGTCTACATAGAACCCATCAGAAGGGGTTGCAGCGTCTTCTGTAAAAATGTAGATTATAGCAACATGAGTACAAAGGTACTCAGCAAGACTTACATCAGATCCTATATACATGCATGTTATCAAGAAGGGTTGGTGGAGTTATTGCAGCAAGCCAGCTTTGACTCTTGGCTAAACTATCCTACGATACTCCAACTTGAAATGGTTTTGCACACACGAGTCCACTACTCACCACTTCAATACACTACCGAGGATCCACCTCCGTCTTCCTACGGAAGAGCCATCCTCGGCACTCACACTTATCTTGAGGCTTTTAGCAGTTTCCATTCACTTGTCTATGAACTGTATAGGCAACCAAGTAGTCCTTTACCGCGGACGCGGCTATTCGAATAGATTATGATAACCCTGCAGGGGTGTACTTCTTCATACATGTTTCCACCACTTAGCGTCTGCACACGACATGTGCTCGGCAGACTTCAAGCGAAAGCCGACGTGGGTGTAGACCACGACCTACCTAAACACTTAAGCCTCTAGTCCAGGTTTATCGCCTATTCAGGTTCCATCCGCAGGGAGTCCGGTCGAGGTTTCCCATACGGCCCCGAACGATGTGAACAGGGTTCCCGAGATACCTAACGGGTATTCGGTACACCGTGCCACGTACCTACCGCATCACAGCCCACCCCTACGGTCAGCGCTGTCCACGGCCTCCAGTAG
>NW_021281531.1:0-1590 GCF_002162155.2 Triticum dicoccoides
CGTCGTAAAGGGTTACGTCGACGCTAGCTTCGACACAGATCTGGATGACTCTAAGTCACAAACCGGATACGTGTATATTTTGAATGGTGGGGCAGTAAGCTGGTGCAGTTGCAAGCAAAGCGTCGTGGCGGGATCTACATGTGAAGCGGAGTACATGGCAGCCTCGGAGGCAGCACATGAAGCAATATGGGTGAAGGAGTTCATCACCGACCTAGGAGTCATACCCAATGCGTCGGGGCCGATCAAGCTCTTCTGTGACAACACTGGAGCTATTGCACTTGCCAAGGAGCCCAGGTTTCACAAGAAGACAAGGCACATCAAGCGTCGCTTCAACTCCATTCGTGAAAATGTTCAATATGGAGACATAGAGATTTGTAAAGTACATACGGACCTGAATATAGCAGATCCGTTGACTAAACCTCTCCCTAGAGCAAAACATGATCAACACCAGAATTCCATGGGTGTTCGATTCATCACAATGTAACTAGATTATTGACTCTAGTGCAAGTGGGAGACTGTTGGAAATATGCCCTAGAGGCAATAATAAAAGCATTATTATTATATTTCCTTGTTCATGATAATTGTCTTTATTCATGCTATAATTGTGTTATCCGGAAATCGTAATACATGTGTGAGTAACAGACACCAACATGTCCCTAGTGAGCCTCTAGTTGACTAGCTCGTTGATCAACAGATAGTCATGGTTTCCTGACTATGGACACTGGATGTCATTGATAACGAGATCACATCATTAGGAGAATGATGTGATGGACGAGACCCAATCCTAAACATAGCACAAGATCGTATAGTTCGTTTGCTAGAGTTTCTGAATGTCAAAGTATCTTTTCCTTAGACCATGAGATCGTGTAACTCCCGGATACCGTAGGAGTGCTTTGGGTATGCCAAACGTCACAACGTAACTGGGTGACTATAAAGGTAGACAACGGGTATCTCCGAAAGTGTCTGTTGGGTGACATGGATCAAGACTGGGATTTGTCACTCCGTATGACGGAGAGGTATCACTGGGCCCACTCGGTAATGCATCATCATAATGAGCTCAGAGTGACCAAGTGTCTGGTCATGGGATCATGCATTACGGTACGAGTAAAGTGACTTGCCGGTAACGAGATTGAACGAGGTATTGGGATACCGACGATCGAATCTCGGCAAGTAACATATCGATAGACAAAGGGAATAGCGTACGGGGTTGATTGAATCCTCGACATTGTGGTTCATCCGATGAGATCATCGTGGAGCATGTGGGAGCCAACATGGGTATCCAGATCCCGCTGTTGGTTATTGACCGGAGAGTCGTCTCGGTCATGTCTGCTTGTCTCCTGAACCCGTAGGGTCTACACACTTAAGGTTCGGTTACGCTAGGGTT
This sequence comes from Triticum dicoccoides, assembly GCF_002162155.2. Taxonomy (NCBI): domain Eukaryota; kingdom Viridiplantae; phylum Streptophyta; class Magnoliopsida; order Poales; family Poaceae; genus Triticum; species Triticum dicoccoides. The sequence continues at coordinate 1,385 of NW_021281531.1, forward strand.
GTAGGGATATGTATATGCAGTAACCCGAATGTTGTTCGGAGTCCCGGATGAGATCCCGGACGTCACGAGGAGTTCCGGAATGGTCCGGAGGTAAAGATTTATATATGGGAAGTCCTGTTTCGGGCATCAGGACAAGTTTCGGGGTTATCGGTATTGTACCGGGACCACCGGAAGGGTCCCGGGGGTCCACCGGGTGGGTCCACCTG
>NW_021281532.1:0-9070 GCF_002162155.2 Triticum dicoccoides
GTAGTAGGTATATAATCAGGGTGTAACCGACAATATTCACTCCACCAAACCAAAGCATAACCAGTGAAAGAACCAACCGCAACCTTAACCTTTTTATGTTCATTGAAATTATGGGAAGCAAATATATTTTTTATGTCGAACTCCCATTCAATATATAAAGCAGGTTTAAAACGGCCATTAAATGGTGGTATAGATACATTAACCTGATCATGTGCATTTGGATGTTTGTGCACCTCTCGTGACGGTTGTGGTATTTGCAAAGGTGGTGGCACGTCTCCCGCGATCGACAAAGCCCATGAATTGACTCTGGATCTTGTCATGATTAGTAGAACAAGAAACAAAACCCAAAAATAATGTTCCTATAACTACTAGGATGTGGTGGTAAAACGCTCACAGTAAAGCAAATATCAATGTCTTACAAGTTCTTACCATGCAGCAGACGGTGATCGGCAACCAGCGGTGTCAAGTAACTCCGAATATTGAGTAAAGCGATTGCCAGGGGAGCGTACGTATACACGGTGTAGAAATATGTGGAGCTGGGTTGGCTATATATGGTAGCAAAAGATTACCAATAATCAATTCAAAGATGCAATGTTGAATAAACGCTCAACGACGGTACTGTGCTGGTCCTAGGCTAGACCGGACTAGAGACGCGAGCCTAGAACACTAATGAGGTCACGGCGTAGCACAACTAGCATCAATGAAGGATACTAAGTAGCTCTTGACAGCAAGATATAAGTGAATATCACAACGGCAGTGAAGATAATGATGAAAAACAACTGCCAAGCAGGATATACAACAACTCTCTCTCCAACTTTCCTCTTGAAAAGTTTAAGACAATTTTCTGATAAATTCTTCCAAAGAATGCTATTAACTCAAGCTTTCCAATGCAAAAAGAATCACTCAATTCCGAGTTGATATGAGGAGTCAAAGAATTCTAAAACTGGCCTGAAAAATTGGAATAAGCTATGTTCATGAACTTCGGAGGGCAAAAAGACCTATTTAGAAGCCGATTTTGAGGTGTCAAATATTGAACTAGCTTCTGCAACTATTTAGATGCGGCTCGTCGCTAGCTTTAATTTGAGTACTCACGGAGCCAAAACGGACTTCGTATGAGGAAGATACACCTGTTTTACTGAACAGTGCGCAAAACAGATTCCAATGCGAATTCAGGTACGAGATTGATTCTAGATAGATCCAATTTTTTTTTCTTCTCTCTTTTTTTCTCACGCTTTTTTTTCTTTTTCTTCTCTCTCTTTTTCTTTTTTTTCCTTTTTTCTCTTTTTTTTCTCTATCTTTTTTTTCCAAGACAAACTAGATAAGATGCAGATTGGATCAGGCGAAGATGTGAATGACCTCAACTATGATTATGACAATGAACAGTGCGTAGCACGTGGTGGAAATTAATAGATGGGATGGTGGACAGCGAAAGGGATAATGATGCAGCGGCGGCGTGACTAATGTGAACAGAACTCGAAACTCTAAAGGAGCTAGACGCTAAGACCAGCAACTTACACGACGATGCAACCGATAATTCAACTATGCAAGCAATGAATAGAAAATTGCAAAGGCTCAGACTGGCTTGGATAAAGGATGAACAGATCTAACTTTTTTTGTGTGGCTTTTTCTTGGACAATAGGTAAGAAAATAAATCTAATCTAGGAAAACTGGAAATTCTCACCGAGCAACCTGAAAACTGATACCACTTGATAGAGGCGAGGGTGTCCCGATCTTTCGATGAGATGATAACTATCGATTTGGTGGAGACGACTTTGACGATCCGACTACAAACGTGCACGACGTTGCGCCTTAGCAATCGCTAAACCAATCTCCTGAGGTTACTGACGATGCCGGAAGCACGGTCAGCCTGACCACGAAGGTCTATTCCTGCAAGCAATCGAAGAACGAGCAAGAATATGATAAAGCAATCTGAATATTGCAAATATATATGAGGTATTGATAATGGTGGGGATCCGTAAGCGGTCTTGGTCTGGTCGTTGGACACAAACGAAGTACACGAAGTTGCAATGGCTAACTTTTAACTAAACAAATCCCAAGGAAAAGCTACTAGATGGATCTACTTATATAGGAGCAAGGCGCGACGTCCTCGCACGTTCGTAGTCGGATCGTCAAAGTCGACTTCCACCAAAGCGAAATCGACCATCTCATCGAAAGACGGGACACCTTTGCCTCTATCACCCTGTGGAGTAACAACATAGCCAAGAAAAGATACTCGGTCAGTGCAAAAGGTGCACTTCCCAAGGTTACCAAACAAACGTGCATCACGTAGAGCAATAAAAACAGCACGTAAATGTTCCAAATGTTCTTCCAAAGATCTGCTATAAATCAATATGTCATCAAAGTAAACTACCACAAATCGTCCAATGAAAGCACGTAAAACTTCGTTCATTAATCTCATGAAAGTACTAGGTGCATTAGTTAACCCAAAAGGCATGACTAACCACTCATATAATCCAAACTTAGTTTTAAATGCTGTTTTCCATTCATCTCCCAATTTCATACGAATTTGATGGTAGCCACTACGCAAATCAACTTTGGAGAATATTGTAGAGCCACTCAATTCATCAAGCATATCATCTAGCCTAGGAATAGGATGACGATAACGAATAGTAATATTATTAATGCCTCTACAATCAACACACATACGTGATGTACCATCCTTTTTCGGCACTAGAATAATAGGAACAGCACAAGGACTAAGGGATTCGCGTATATAACCTTTGTCGAGAAGCTTTTGTACTTGGCGCATAATCTCCTTCGTCTCCTCTGGATTGGTACGGTATGGTGCACGGTTTGGCAGTGAAGCACCGGGAATTAAGTCAATCTGATGCTCAATCCCTCGAATAGGCGGTAATCCTGGTGGCACGTCTTGTGGAAAGACGTCAGCGAACTCCTGCAAAATGTTAGTGACAGCAGGAGGCAAAGAGGAAGGCACGTCCTCGAATGAAAATAATGCCTCTTTGCACACAAAAGCATAGCAAACAGATTTGCTGAAATCTAGCTCATCAATATCAGATTTGGTGGCAAATAAACATGCACTTTTCAATTTAATTTCAGAAGCAACACTAGATGGTTTATTATTAGGCTTCATTTGTTGCTCAAATTCTTTTGCCACAATCTTATTTTCACTCTTATTCGTCTCCTGTTTTGCTTTATTAGCTCTATTAATATCATCTTTCAAAATGGAATCAGGAGTCATAGGAAGCAAAGTAATATTTTTATCCTTATGCACAAGAGTATAGTGATTGTTTCTACCATGGTGTACAGAATTTTTATCAAATTGCCATGGTCTACCAAGTAATAAGGAACATGCTTGCATAGGTACCACATCACAATCAACATAATTAGCATATGTAGAGATACTAAAATGCACACGAACAGTACGTGTTACCTTAACCTTGGCGCTGTTGTTGAACCATTGGATATAGTAAGGATGTGGATGTGGTCTTGTGGTGAGAGAAAGCTTCTCCACCATCTCCATGCTAGCCAAGTTGTTGCAGCTCCCTCCGTCTATTATGACGCGCACAGAACGTTCCTTCACAACTCCCTTGGTATGGAACAAATTGTGCCTCTGATTTTGCTCAGCTTGTGTGACCTGCACACTCAAAACACGTTGAGCAACTAAACATTCATACCTGTCAGCGTCTTCAGGAGCCATGTATTGCGTCTCATGATCAGAATCATCTCCACCATGTTCTTCACGTGTAATAAGAGCCAATGTCTCCTCATCATAGTCACTAGCGGACTCATATCCACCATCTGCGGTAGCAATCATCACACGCGGAGATTTGCATTCCCTCGCATAATGACCTCCTCCCTTACAACGACGACAAATAATATCACTTGTGTGCCCTGTTGATGCCATGGAAGAAGAAGAACGCTGTGCAGGCCCCGCAGGTGCGTTCTTGGCAGATAATGGTGGTTGTGCCTGTTTTCTTGTATCACGGCTGGAGGTGGCACCGGATGGAGGTGCTGGTGCAGTTGAAGTAGAAGATGCACGTGGTGTCCATGATGAAGGTCGGCCTGCAGAAAAGTTAGTTCGCCCCAATGCTTGTCGATCCTGCACTTCACGTTCAGCTTTACAAGCAAGATGGAATAAACGAGTGATATTAGTATACTCCTTATAGTCTAGAATGGTCTGAATCTCTCTATTTAATCCACCCAGAAAACGTGCAAGCATAGCTTTATTCTCCTCAACAATACCACATCTAATCATGCCAGTTTGTAATTCCTGATAATATTCTTCTACAGAATTTTTTCCTTGTCTTAAGCGCTGTAATTTTTGAAGCAATTCACGTTGATAATATGGTGGAACCCAACGCGTACGCATAGCCGTTTTCAAAGCGGCCCAAGTAGTTGGAATAGGATACAATCTACAATGTTCAGACCACCATACACATGCAAAACTAGTGAAAGCACAAACAGCAGCAGCAACTCGTCTCTCCTCAGGATATTGTAAACATGTAAATCATTGTTCAGTTTCTAACTCCCAAGTAAGATATATATCAGGAATATATCTACCCTCAAATGTTGGAATATTCAATTTCAGTTTAGGAATATGGACATCATCTCGTACCTGAGGTGGTGGTGCAGGCCTACCATTACGAATATATACCTGAGGTCGACCTGCTGGTGGTGGTGCTGGTGGCTGCTCGTAGATCTGATTTTGATCAACCTCATCCTCATAATCGCCCGCATACTCATCATCCTCCTGGGTACCAGCAATAGCAGTAGCAGGAGCCACAGAAGTATCAACAGCAGCACCAACAGTTTGGCCAAACGCAAGAGGAACACGGCTCGCTCGGCGAAGGTCTATTTTGCGACGTGGAGGTAGTCGTTGTTGTTGTTGTTGGAGAGGTGCGTTAGGTGCAGCGGGTGGTGGTGGTGGAAGACGCGCGAGCAATTCATTAAATCTGTTATCGAGCTTTGTTTCGAACGTCTTCTCAAGGCCAGTGATCTTCTCCATGGCCTCTTCAAAATTGTTCAGCACATCTTGCACCTGTTCAGTCATCATTTGCTGAAACTTATCATGAAGCTCCTTGTTCGATAAATTCTCCCAGTCAATCTCGTCGGCTTGTGATCCTGGCATGGTTAGCAGCAATAGAAACACACAAGAATATGATCCTACAGACTACGAACAAGTGGTGGTGGTGGGTGTCACAAATCCGTCAAGCAAAACTCAAATTCTTACCAGTTCTTACCCAGCAACAGGCGGTGATCGGCAACCGTTGTAGTCAAAACTCTCAAAGCTTGGATAGAGCGATTACCAGGGAGAGTCAAACGCACGACGTAGATGTATGTGGAGCTGGGAAGGCTTATACTATGGTAGCAAAAAGGGTCAGCAATAATCAATTCACAGATGCAAAGTTGAATAAACGCTCAACGACGGTACTGTGCTGGTCCTAGGCTAGACTGTGCTAGAGACGCGAGCCTAGAACACCAACAAAATCACGGCGCGGCACGTAAACAAGGGAAAAGCACACTCTGAAAAAATAGCATATACTTATGTATTTCGAAATTACATGGGCCTGGCCCAATAATAAGGTGACGCAGCACCTAAAATAGCCTCGGGACGAAATTTATGAAGTGGCATCTTGTATATTTCGTCCATGGCTTCATGCACCCATTATGGTGGCTTCAAAGTCCTGAAATCATCACTTGTAACTCCGTTCTTGTTCCCCTTGCGCATGCCATCATCTCCATGCTTGTTCTTGCTCCAATGTTCATCCTTCTCCAAGCTAGACCCTTCATTTGTAAGCAAAACAAATGTATCCAATTTAGGCAGCATCATATTCTCATGAACATTAGAATCATTACCAAGAAACGAAAGTACCTGGTAATTTAGTTGGCGTGCACGAGCTCTAGTAATTGGTCCAGTATGTATAGCAGCAGGGGCTGTGGGTGTAACAATTGTATTGATGTCCTCATCATCCTCCCCTTCTTGAAATGAAGTCGTCCTCGACGGAAGTTCATCTTCCTCACCCAAATAAGGCTTCAAATCTGCAATGTTAAAAGTGGGACTAACCCCAAAATCTGCAGGCAACTCAAGTTTATATGCATTATCATTTATTTTCTCTAACACCTTAAAGGGACCATCAGCACGTGGCATTAGCTTTGATTTGCACAAATCAGGAAATCTATCCTTACGCAAATGTAACCAAACAAGATCTCCAGGTGCAAACACAACATGTTTTCTACCCTTATCTCCAGCAAGTTTATATTTAGCATTCATACGCTCAATGTTTTCCTTAGTTAACTCATGCATTTTTAAAATCAATTCAGCACGTTGTTTAGCATCAAAATTAACCTTCTCCGAAGATGGAAGAGGCAACAAATCAATAGGTGCACGAGGTAGGAAACCATACACAACTTCAAAAGGGCACATCTTAGTAGTAGAATGCAATGAACGATTATAAGCAAATTCAATATGAGGCAAGCATTCCTCCCACATTTTCTTATTATTCTTCAAAACAGCCCTAAGCATAGTAGACAACGTTCTATTGACGACTTCAGTTTGTCTATCAGTTAGGGGGTGACAAGTAGTACTAAAAAGCAGTTTAGTCCCCAACTTAGCCCATAAACATCTCCAAAAGTGGCTAAGAAATTTAGTATCACGATTTGAAACAATAGTATTTGGCACACCATGCAAGCGAATAATTTCACGAAAGAACAAATCAGCAACATTAACAGCATCATCGCTTTTATGACATGGTATAAAGTGTGCCATTTTCGAGAATCTATCCACGACAAGAAATATGCTATCCCTCCCCTTCTTTGTTCGAGGTAAACCTAAAACAAAGTCCATAGATATATCCTCCCAAGGAACACTAGGTACAGGCAAAGGCATATATAAACCATGAGGATTGAGTCGTGACTTAGCTTTTTGACATGTAGTGCATCGAGCAATAAAACGCTCAACATCCCGTCTCATCTTTGGCCAAAAGAAATGTGTAGCAAGTACGTCCTCCGTCTTCTTCACGCCAAAGTGTCCCATTAATCCTCCTCCATGCGCCTCCTGCAACAACAAAAGACGAACGGAGCTAGCTGGAATGCATAGCTTGTTAGCACGAAACACAAATCCATCGTTAACGACAAACTTGTTCCACATTCTTCCTTCTCTACAATTCTGCATTACATCTTTAAAATCAGCATCATGCACATATTGATCTTTGATGGTCTCCAAACCAAATATTTTGAAGTCAAGTTGTGAAAGCATAGTATAGCGACGAGACAATGCATCAGCAATAACATTTTCTTTTCCCTTCTTGTGTTTAATGACATAAGGGAAAGTCTCAATGAATTCAACCCATTTAGCATGTCTACGATTCAGTTTAGCTTGACTTTTAATATGTTTCAAAGATTCATGATCAGAATGTATAACAAATTCTTTGGGCCATAAATAATGTTGCCATGTTTCTTTAGTCCCAACAAGAGCATATAATTCTTTATCATAAGTAGAATAATTCAGACTAGGCCCACTCAATTTTTCAGAAAAGTATGCAACGGGTTTGCCATCTTGTAATAACACACCTCCTAATCCAATTCCACTAGCATCACATTCAAGCTCAAAAGTCTTATTAAAATCAGGAAGTTGGAGTAAAGGAGCATGTGTCAACTTATCTTTCAATACGGAGAAGGCTTCTTCCTGTGCGGTACCCCAAAGAAAAGGCACATCTTTCTTTGTAAGCTCATTGAGAGGTGCAACAATGGTGCTGAAATCTCTCACAAAACGCCTATAGAATCCAGCGAGGCCAAGAAAACTCCTCACGTGTGTGACCGTTTTGGGCTGCGGCCAACTCTCAATAGCTTCAATCATGGCTTTATCAACTTCAATTCCCTGTGGAGTAACAACATAGCCAAGAAAAGATACTCGGTCGGTGCAAAAGGTGCACTTCCCAAGGTTACCAAACAAACGTGCATCACGTAGAGCAATAAAAACAGCACGTAAATGTTCCAAATGTTCTTCCAAAGATCTGCTATAAATCAATATGTCATCAAAGTAAACTACCACAAATCGTCCAATGAAAGCACGTAAAACTTCGTTCATTAATCTCATGAAAGTACTAGGTGCATTAGTTAACCCAAAAGGCATGACTAACCACTCATATAATCCAAACTTAGTTTTAAATGCTGTTTTCCATTCATCTCCCAATTTCATACGAATTTGATGGTAGCCACTACGCAAATCAACTTTGGAGAATATTGTAGAGCCACTCAATTCATCAAGCATATCATCTAGCCTAGGAATAGGATGATGATAACGAATAGTAATATTATTAGTGCCTCTACAACCAACACACATACGTGATGTACCATCCTTTTTCGGCACTAGAATAATAGGAACAGCACAAGGACTAAGGGATTCGCGTATATAACCTTTGTCGAGAAGCTCTTGTACTTGACGCATAATCTCCTTCGTCTCCTCTGGATTGGTACGGTATGGTGCACGGTTTGGCAGTGAAGCACCGGGAATTAAGTCAATCTGATGCTCAATCCCTCGAATAGGCGGTAATCCCGGTAGCACGTCTTGTGGAAAAACGTCAGCGAACTCCTGCAAAATGTTAGTGACAGCAGGAGGCAAAGAGGAAGGCACGTCCTCAAATGAAAATAATGCCTCTTTGCACACAAAAGCATAGCAAACAGGTTTGCTGAAATCTAGCTCATCAATATCAGATTTGGTGGCAAATAAACATGCACTTTTCAATTTAATTTCAGAAGCAACACTAGATGGTTTATTATTAGGCTTCATTTGTTGCTCAAATTCTTTTGCCACAATCTGATTTTCACTCTTATTCTTCTCCTGTTGTGCTTTATTAGCTCTATTAATATCATCTTTCAAAATGGAATCAGGAGTCATAGGAAGCAAAGTAATATTTTTATCCTTATGAACAAGAGTATAGTGATTGTTTCTACCATGGTGTACAGAATTTTTATCAAATTGCCATGGTCTACCAAGTAATAAGGAACATGCTTGCATAGGTACCACATCACAATCAACATAATCAGCATATGTAGAGATACTAAAATGCACACGAACAGTACGTGTTAC
>NW_021281533.1:0-806 GCF_002162155.2 Triticum dicoccoides
GGGGGGGGGGCAGGCCCCTGCTCGCCACTCCTTGTCTCCGCCACTGCCTTCGGTGTTGTTCTCCCTTCCAACGGCATCGTTTTCGAGCAAGCGCTGGCTGGAGGGTACAGAGGAGGAGTGGTGTTACATCTATCGCAAGGCCGACAGGATCTCCTCGGCATGGCGCTGTGGATTTTCGATGACGGTCGCGTGTGGATGGATATGCGTAGGACGGTGGTGTTGTCTGGCGCCGCGGTGGCGTCAACGGCCGGCTTGGCAAGTTTGGTGCGTCAGTACCTCTCTGCAGATGAATCGGTGGAAGACGACAGCGGCGGCCTCCAAGAGTGCGCCGAACCAATCTGTGACCCAATCCCGGCATTTTGGCTTGGCTGGGGCATCCGACTTTAGATATTAGACTTTGCTGTGATGTCTGTTTGGTATTCGGCTCGGACATTCGGCAGCCCTTTATCAAGGGGACAAGAGTAGTGACATATGTTGCCAAGATGGTGCCTTTAGGCTTACTGATATATTACTTTGTAAGGTCTTTGTAATAATTAATAAAATGACTGTATGCATCGCCCAGGTGCATACATTCCCACCTTTATTGGGGTTTTTAAGCTATTTGAAATACCATCCAACCAATGACTAAAAATATTAGCAACACTTATGAGGGGGTACAAATTTGACGCCATTTAGATGACTGACCACGTAGAGCGCGCAGACTTGCATTGGAACAAGTTGTGCTTAATTGCCTCGTCATGAGTACAAAAACAACACATCTTAGAGCATCTACAGCCGGACTTGGCTAATCCGGTCCCTCAAACGCA
>NW_021281534.1:0-1332 GCF_002162155.2 Triticum dicoccoides
TCAACTCTTGGAATGTGCACCGTGCGCTTGTTCTCCTCGTGGCCAACACGTCGTTTTATTTCCTGTTCAGCTTTGCAAGCAAGATGAAACAAATGGTCCATAGGATAACACTCTTCATGAATTAGTATCTCTTGAATATCACGGTTTAATCCTCCCCAAAATCTATCCATAAAATCATCTTCACTTTCTTCTAAAGAGGAATGCAACAAGGTAGTTTGTAAATCATCATAATATTTTGTTACAGTTTCACTACCTTGTTTTAAGTGTTGCAACTTCTTAATCATGTCACGAGTATAATAAGCAGGGACGAAAGTATGTCGCATGGCAAGTTTCAAATCATCCCAAGTAGTAGGTATATAATCAGGGTGTAACCGACAATATTAACTCCACCAAACCAAAGCATAACCAGTGAAAGAACCAACCGCAACCTTAACCTTTTTATGTTCATTGAAATTATGGGAAGCAAATATATTTTTTATGTCGAACTCCCATTCAATATATAAAGCAGGTTTAAAACGGCCATTAAATGGTGGTATAGATACATTAACCTGATCATGTGCATTTGGATGTTTGTGCACCTCTCGTGACGGTTGTGGTATTTGCAAAGGTGGTGGCACGTCTCCCGCGATCGACAAAGCCCATGAATTGACTCTGGATCCTGTCATGATTAGTAGAACAAGAAACAAAACCCAAAAATAATGTTCCTATAACTACTAGGATGTGGTGGTAAAACGCTCACAGTAAAGCAAATATCAATGTCTTACAAGTTCTTACAATGCAGCAGGCGGTGATCGGCAACCAGCGGTGTCAAGTAACTCCGAATATTGAGTAAAGCGATTGCCAGGGGAGCGTACGTATACACGGTGTAGAAATATGTGGAGCTGGGTTGGCTATATGATGAGGACATGACTACCTTGGATATGACCAAAAATATTGCATATATGCATATTTGTCAGGTGATTTCTAGTGCAAACTATTCAATAATCTATTTATGTTATCCAGAACAAAAATACTTCACACACTTTTGTGTTTTGTCTAATTGCAGGTGTATGGGACATTTGTACAATCCACATATGAAGATAAGGAAGAAAGAGATGTTTATTTGCTGTCCAAAAAGTTCTCTCACGTCACTTTTGGCCCAAGAGAAGATAGAGTCCAAGTCTCTCACGTTCTGGATTCAGATTCGGACTGCACAGACACACCTGACTCAAAACGCACACAAGTTTTTCATACGGACTCCGAATTGGGTGATTCTTTTTTTGTTGGAAACTAGATTTCGTGCACTTTCCAACCCAATTGGAATCACCTTCAAATTCGTCCGGAGCGTTGAGT
>NW_021281535.1:0-977 GCF_002162155.2 Triticum dicoccoides
GCTTTCTTGAGGCTGGATTGGTAGCTATTGTTATAAGCAAACTCGGCGAAAGGAAGACATTTCTCCCAATCCATACCGAATGAGATAACGCAAGCTCTGAGCATGTCTTCGAGAATTTGATTGACCCGTTCCACCTGACCACTCGACTGAGGGTGGAAAGCGGTACTGAAGGAAAGATGGGTTCCCATGGCAGTTTGGAAGCTCTCCCAGAAGTGAGAAGTGAAAAGACTGCCACGGTCTGAATTGATCTCTAGTGGAACACCATGGAGTGACACTATTCGAGAAATGTATAAGTCAGCAAGCTGACTAGCAGTGATACTCTCTCGAACAGGAAGGAAGTGAGCCACTTTGGAGAGACGATCAATGACTACGAAGATAGCATTATTCCCTCTCTTGGTCCTGGGAAAGCCGGTGATGAAGTCCATACCAACTTTATCCCATTTCCATTCAGGAATAGCTAAGGGCTGAAGGGTGCCAGCAGGTCTTTGATGCTCTGCCTTAACGCGACGACAAATGTCACATTTAGCAATGAACTCAGCGATTTCTCTCTTCATCCTAGTCCACCAGAACCTCTGGCGTAGGTCCTGATACATCTTAGTACTACCGGGATGAATCGTGAGAGGAGATTCATGCGCCTCCTTAAGGATCAATTGTCGCAGATGTTGATTCTTGGGAACCACCAAGCGATTCTCAAAGAAAACAACACCACGGTCATCCATAGAGAAACATCCACCAACTCCCTTCTTAATGTTTCTCTTGATCCGAGAAATTCTTGTGTCTTGCTTTTGAGCAGCGATAATCCGATCTTCAAGATCAGGTTTCGCCACCAGGGTAGAAAGGAATCCGCGAGGAGCTATGTGAAGATTAAGCTTACAGAATTCCTCATGGAGAAGTGGTTGGCCTTGCTTACAGAATCATGTTGCAGCAAGGCCAACCACTTCTCCATGAGGAATTCTGTAAGCTTAATCTTCACATAG
>NW_021281536.1:0-1431 GCF_002162155.2 Triticum dicoccoides
GAGATCAAGGTAGGCACAAGGGCGGTGATCCTCGCTCCGAGTCGTTGTTCCACTTGCTCTTGGACAATCTCCGGAATCCGCGCCACCTGTGCCTTGAGTTCTTGAACCTCTCGCGCCTGGCTTTCCGAGCTGGTCTTTTTCTCCTTCCGCACACCAGCGGTATAGTATGACCCCCATTTTGTCGACAAGCCTTTGCCGGCCACACGACCAGCTGACGTCGGCTTACTGAGCTTATCCTTGTTCTTCATTATATTCAACCCCCTATTTAGAGTGGTGTCCCAAGGGTTGCTCTTAGTCGACCCCGCGCTACTGCTTTCAGTCGCCTGCGGAAGGAATGTGAACCATTTAGAAATTCGGCTTCATTAATTAGAATGCAACCATATGGAGCTAATTACGCGGGGGTGTATTCCTTACCAGAACAAGCTCAAGCCGCCTGGTCTTCGGATCCATGGTAAGCTCCTTTGTTTTCGGGTCCTTCTTGTACCGGGCCCTGACAAAGTTCCTGGTCTGCTTGTCACCGTATTTATCGAAGAGGGGCGGTAGGCCTTGCTCGGCACGGTCCGCCTCCTCCTTGTCCCATATAGGGTCCGCCACTCTGTAACCGCTGGGACCGAGTGTGTGTTCCCCTATGTTCAGCTCCCGCATTTGTTTCCCCCACTCACTTGATTGGGAGCTTGCGGTGCTCGAGCAATTGATCTTGAAGTCGTTGTAGTCATCTTCGGTGATCGAAGGATTTTTCTCCTTGATCTTCTCATAACTCTCACCTTTCTCGATCATTCTCTTCACATTGCTTTTCCAAGTAGACAGGGCCTTGCTCATCTTCGTGAGGGCAGCATTGTTCACTTTATTCCCTTTGAGGCTTGTGTTTTCGAATTCAGCGGGGAACTTGTATCGTTCGTGCAGCTTCGTGAAGAGGAGGTGGCGCAAATTCCCTCGGTCAGGATGCCTCAGGTTCTCGGTGTTGATCGAGACGGTGCTCCGGACAATGCACCCGAGCTGACGCGAGTACCCCTTGACTATTCGTTCGGGCGCTGTTGGATTCCCGTTGGAGTCCACTTCAGTAACTTCCTCCTTGAGGGTGCGGAGCACGATCGGGCGCCGGTCCTTCCGTTGCCTCTTCGGCTGGCTGCTATCTGTGCGTGCGCCGCCATCATCAGTGGTGGCATCCTCGGCGGCACCATCAGTGGTGGCATCAGTGTGGTCATCCTCGGCGGCACCATCCGTGGTCTCAGGATCGGTGGGGAAGGCGGCGGCCTCATACAAGTGAGGTTGTTCCTCCATCTCCTGGGACAGCTCCCAGAATGCCTTGCCGCCCGAACCCCCGGCCTCATCGTTGTGGGCCATGTTTCTCTCTAAATAGAAACAAAGTTTGGTCAAAAAGTTGGTTATTGTCAAGGAACAAGATCATGGTCTCATCATTTAGGGTTTGTC
>NW_021281537.1:0-657 GCF_002162155.2 Triticum dicoccoides
GGAACCTCAAAACAGTGAGTAATAATCCAAGAAACGAGCCAGAATCGGCCAAAACTGCGAGTGTTGATGACCGACACGTAGACGCACCCCAGGGTTCGTTAATCGTGGAAATCACTACGGGACCGCAAAACAGTTAGAAATAGTCCATGAAACAGGCCAGAATCGGCCAAAACTGCCAGTGTTGATAACCGACATGTAAGCACAGCTTGGGGTTCAATAACTATGGAAATCGCCTGGGAACTCAAAACGGTGACTATTAATCCAAGAAAAGGGCCAGAATCGGCCAAAACTGTGAGTGTTGATGACCGACACATAAATGCACCCTAGGGTTCATTAATCATGGAAATCACTCTGTGACCCAAAACAATGAGTAATAGTCCATGAAATGGGCCAGAATCGTCCCAAACTGCCAGTGTTGATGACGGACATGAAGCGCATCTTGGGGTTCAATAAGCATGGAAATCGCTTTGGGACCTCAAAACAGTGAGTAATAATCCAATAAACGGGCCAGAATCGGCCAAAACTGCGAGTGTTGATGACCGACACGTAAACGCACCTAGGGTTCGTTAATCGTGGAAATCACCCCGAGACTACAAAACACTGAGTAATAGTCCAAGAAACAGGCCAGAATCGGCCAAAACCGCGAGTGTTGATGAC
>NW_021281538.1:0-1547 GCF_002162155.2 Triticum dicoccoides
ACTTTCCAACCCAATTGGAATCACCTTCAAATTCGTCCGGAGCGTTGAGTTGTGGACGAAACAATCTGATGCTGCAGCAGAATCCGAGTCAAACTACAAGTCCAAAGGTGTTACATCACCTCCACTTGGGCCCATTGGCCTTGTACGACCTAGATTTAGTTTTAGGCTGCCTTGGGACGTCCTCCCACCTCCTTGGCCGCCACCCCTTGCTCCTATATAAGTAGATCCATCTAGTAGGTTTTCCTTGGGATTTGTTTAGTTAAAAGTTAGCCATTGCAACTTCGTGTACTTCGTTTGTGTCCAACGACCAGACCAAGACCGCTTACGGATCCCCACCTTTATCAATACTTCATATATACTCGCAATATTCAGATTGCTTTTATCATTGCTTGTTCTTCGATTGCTTGCAGGAATAGACCTTCGTGGTCAGGTTGACTGTGCTCCGGCGTGGTCAATAACCTCTCGGAGTTGGTTTAGCGATTGCTAAGGCGCAACGTCGTGCACGTTTGTAGTCGGATCGTCAAAGTCATCTCCACCAAATCGATTGTTATCATCTCATCGAAAGATCGGGACACCCCGCCTCTATCAAGTGGTATCAGTTTTCAGGTTGCTCGATGAGAATTTCCAGTTTTTCTTAGATTAGATTTATTTTCTTACCTATTGTCCAAGAAAAAGCCACAAAAAAAAGTTAGATCTGTTCATCCTTTATCCAAGCCAGTCTGAGCCTTTGCAATTTTCTATTCATTGCTTGCATAGTTGAATTATCGGTTGCATCGTCGTGTCAGTTGCTGGTCTTAGTGTCTAGTTCGTTTAGAGTTTCGAGTTCTGTTCACATTAGTCACGCCACCGCTGCATCATTATCTCTTCCGCTGTCCACCACCCATCCATCAATTTCCACCACGTGCTACCCACCATTCATTGTCATAATAATAGTTGAGATTGTTCACATCTTCACTTGATCCAATCTGCATCTTATCTAGTTTGTTTTGGAAAGAGGGAGAAAAAAAGAGAGAAAAAAAAGAGAGAAAAAAAAAGGAAAAAAAGTCAGAGAAAAAAAAGGAGAGAAAGAAAGAAAAAGTGTGAGGAAAAAAAAGAGAGAAGAAAAAAAACAAAAAAACGGCACAAACTTTTTCAGAGGAAAGTTGGAGACAAAGTTGTTGATATATCCTGCTTGGCTGTTGTTTCACCTCATTATCTTCACTGCTGTTGTGATCTTCACTTATATCTTGCTGTCAAGAGCTACTTAGTATCCTTCATTGATGCTGGTTGTGCTACGCCGTGACCTCATTAGTGTTCTAGGCTCGCGTCTCTAGTCCGGTCTAGCCTAGGACCAGCACAGTACCGTCGTTGAGCGTTTATTCAACATTGCATCTTTGAATTGATTATTGCTAATCTTTTGCTACCATATATAGCCAACCCAGCTCCACATATTTCTACACCGTGTATACGTACGCTCCCCTGGCAATCGCTTTACTCAATATTCGGAGTTACTTGACACCGCTGGTTGCCGATCACCGCCTGCTGCATGGTAAGAACTTGTAAGACAT
>NW_021281539.1:0-1537 GCF_002162155.2 Triticum dicoccoides
GCCGATCAAGAGGTGTAGCGATGGTTCGGGTTCGACCAAAGCCCCCAAGTGATGCTGTGGCACTAGGCCGATCAAGAGGCGTGACTATGGTTCAGACATGACCACAAGTCCCCAAGTGATGCTGTGGTTTTACGCCTATCAAAAGGTGTTGCTATGGTTCGGACGCGACCAAAGCCCCCAAGTGATGCTGTGGCTTTACGCCTCTCAAAAGGTGTTGCTATGGTTCGGATACGACCAAAGCCCCCAAGTGATGCTGTGGCTTTACGCCTATCAAAAGGTGTTGCTATGGTTCGGATACGACCAAGCCCCCAAGTGATCAATAATATGATAAGCCAATAAGGCAGGATACCCATGTTTGAACCGCGCATCATGGCAGCAGGTCCTCTTTGGCACCCTTTAACTTTTTGTAAGAGATAAATCCTTCTTGAACCGAGATTTTGAACCGGATATTGAGAGCTTCAAAGCTTTGTGGGAGATATCTTTCCCTTGAACCGGATTGTAAACCGGAATCTTCATTTTTAGCTGGAAACTTTCTGATGGCCTTTCAACTCGGACTTGCGAGAAGTTAATTCCTTTTTGAGTCGAACATTTTTAAACCGGATTTGAGCCAGATACTAAGGGCTTCAGCTTTGTGTAGGAGACGGGATTCCCCTTAAACCGGACTATAAACCGGAAGCATCATTGTGAGCAGGAATATTTCTGACGGCCTTTAAATTTTCATCAATATAACAGTAGCCTCCAGGACCGGGTTTCCCTTCAACATCCTATTGCACTTGAATTTGCTGAAACTGGCAAGACTTGCTGCGTCATATCATCGTAGCCCCCGAGTCTTAAGACGACTCAAGGAGTTGTCTTGAGATTCTCCATACTTTGACCATAGCAGAAGGTATATATCATTGGTGTTGATAACGCGATGTAAATCCACAGAAGGCTGAGGTGACTGCGACGGGTTATAAATGATCCCGTATGAGCCGTGTCAGCAACTCGGCCAATGGTTCCTTCCAACTGGCTATTTGAAGTTAACCAAACTGTAGTGGCAGCGATTTGTGTGCATGTCCATTGAACCATCCAGCGCAGACGGCGGCTGATGATCACTTGCCTCCAATTTGCTGAAAGAAACCGGTGCAGCCCGGTGTGTTGATGTAGACCAGACCGCAAGGGGCGGCAGCGCAAGCACTTCCATTGAGCATGGCAGCATGGATAAATGTTAGTGCAACATGACGATAGTATGCACTCCATATCCGCAATATAACTTCACTTCGACGGTGAATAATTGTCCTGATATATTTGAATAACAGATGATCTTGTCGTCTCTGCCATGATCATGAAACAAAAAATATTTAAAGGGAGGACAATTGTTCCCGGAGGAACTTTAAAGTATATTGAAAAAATAAATAAGGTGGATAGCACCTGATCTTTTCCTGGGATGTCAAGCCAGCCATGCCCGTCGTCGTGTTTCCAATTGATCTGAAGTTTACTGCTTCCACCTCTTTTTTTTCAACCGCTGGAGCATATGCTTGAAGTTTTGGCTCTGGCG
>NW_021281540.1:0-974 GCF_002162155.2 Triticum dicoccoides
ACCGTGAATAGGCGGACCACTAGACGTCGAACCCCAATTTCATATCATACATCCGTCGGAAAGATATCCTAAGAGCTACTTGAATTCCCACCTATGAAACTCCCGAAATTTTCAGGTTATGCAATCAGGTGTTGGGGATACAGGGGAAGCATAATATCTCACCCAAAACTAACAAATCCTACATCCAGCTGTATCCATCCTTCAACACATAACCAAGAAACCTTCGGAAATCGTCTACCTCAACCTTCGAAAAGCATCTGTTATACAAGTCATGGCAATACTCCCGTACTCACCTCAGTACTGGGTTATCGGGGTTATCTCACCAACAACTGCATAAAAGAGATTTTCGATGTCGGCGTACTAAACTCAGGTATTCCAGAACTGCAACGATAAAATTATGACAACAACACCTCAGAGCTCAACTCCCCGGGACACTTCCACTAAACCCCTGACAGGAGGCACCAAGACAATGTTCTCATCATAAAACCATCGGAACGATTCCAAGATACCCGTGTGATCCTAAAATTTTTTTTAGTGAAATTTGAGAAGAGAAGAGTCAAAACTCTACGTCAGGATGCCTTACCAGAGCGATGAAGAGACTGGGGAGTAAAAAGAATTCCTAACTCTCCGATATATATAATCCTAAATGACTCAAAATATTTTTCTAGACACAACTCGGCCGCTAAAAACGATCAAGCAGTGGGGCTCCTAAGGTCGGGGAAGGCTCTGATTACCAACTTGTAACGCCCTCGATGCGGCTATATCTCCCACGTGTCGAAGCACGACTTAGAGGCATAACCGCATTGAAAGCAATGTCGCAAGTGAGGTAATCTTCACACAACCCATGTAATACATAAGGGAAAGAGATACATAGTTGGCTTACAATCGCCACTTCACACAATTACATGAATAAAGCATTACATCATCCAGATACAATCAAGGTCCGACTACGGAACCAAAATAAAAGAAGAACC
>NW_021281541.1:0-710 GCF_002162155.2 Triticum dicoccoides
TGTCACATCCCTAGTCTGGTATGACCTAGACTAGCTGGTCATTGTGCATCATGTTTAAATTTCATTTAAATTTGAAATGAGGATTGGTGGAACCCTCAGAATCATTCTTGAAAATGACCCAAATAAAAATTTCTCCAAAAGGGTCCAAGAAAATGCTCATGTTGCCCTCTGAAAATATTGGACAGAGATAAAAATCAAAACAATATTTTTAGGAGCTCATGGACATTTATTTTGGCCATTTGGATTAATTCGATAAATATTTGCATTGGAAATATATTTCTATATATATGAAATATGGTCCAAAATTTATGCCAATTATAAAAGAGCTCTGGAATAATATATCTAGCTCCTGCAAAAATTGGCATAAGGAAATTAAATGATTTAATATATTTATTAAATCAAACAAATGTCAGAAAATTAAAAAAAGAAAACAGAAAAGGGGAGAGAAACTTACCTGGGCCTCCCCTCCCCTGCGCAGCCCAACAGCAGCAGGCCGGCCCAGCCCACCTGGCCCTCCTCTGTCACCTTCCTCCTCTGCCAGGAGGACGGGCGTGTGCCCGACGCTCGCCGGCACGCGCGCGCGCCACCTCCCCCCCTTGCTAGCCACCTCCTGCTTCCTTCTCTCCCCCCCTCGATGCCCCGGACGACGCCACGCAGCCCCGACCGCCCTCTCACTCTCCCTCGCTCATCTCCTCCTCTGGCTCCCCCTC
>NW_021281542.1:0-1940 GCF_002162155.2 Triticum dicoccoides
GGAAGAAAGAAGGAGGGTGGAGGGCTTGTCGGTCTCCGGTCGGGTGAAATTGGGGCGCGAGCGTGAGGATTGAATCGGCTGTTGCTCGCCGGGAATCGACGACGTCCATGTGTGTTGGTCGGAGCGGAGACGAGGAAGATGGATTTATTGGGTGCACGTGCATGTGGTCGGCCGTATTGGAGCTTGGGTTACTCCACGAATGGAGGCGTGTTCAAAATACGGACTTAATTTGCCGGAGTTGGGCAAGTAAGAAGGATCGGGCGGATGAAGGGCCTGGAGGAATGAAGTAGACCTGACCTGCTCCACGATTGTTGAATTTGTGTTTGAAAGAGGTTTTATATGGTATAATTTTTGTGACTTATAAATAACATCTCATTAGTTAAATTATGATCAAACTTTGGCTCAAAATAAAAGGGCCTAATAAATCTGGAGGGAGGAATCGGAGTAGGTCTCGTGGTTATTTTGTCAAAGTTCCAGGGGAGCATGGCGCCTACCACCGTCCCAACTTTGTACATGCGTGACTAGTAAACTACTCTACATGCCTGCATTTGTTCTTTGTTGCGATGATCTTGCAGCTATGAGGCTCAAAAGTAGCCGCTTATCCTGGCACAATTGCTTTGCTCCACATCAGCAGGTAAGATAAATTACATAGAGACCATACGTAGGTGACTCGATGTGTCTCGAACTCTGCTGCTGTCTTAGCAACGTATAATACTAGCCACAGTGGAGAGTAACATACACTAGTAACATACACATATTCCTAGACTATGTTATTACCTCAATAGTGGATAGTAAAATAAGTGTGGTAACATGCAAAGCTTCACTTATTATGTTATAGACTCATATTGCATTGGGACATGTGATGTTACAGTAACTAGCTAAGTTACTAGTACTACATCTCTCCTCATTAACTCACTGCCACCTAAGCAAATTTGCTGAGTTGGACTCGATGTTATTACCGAAGTTACTTCCACTGTGGCTAGTCTAAACTAGTACTAACAGGTACTCCTACTTCCTTGGTCCGAAAATACTTATCCTCCAAATAGTTGTATCTAGACTTATTTTAGTTATAGATACATCCATTTTATTTATTTATAAGTATTTTCGAACGGAGGAAGTATGCACTTGCGTGGAACTGTGTCCCAGCAAGAATGAGAATCACAGCAGACGACGTACGCACGGCTTCTTCCTCTTCTATATGTATAGGCTACAAACAAGAAACAACAGCTACGGTTTGTCCATGGTGACAGGGCAGCAGAGCTCGATACACATCTGACGTTCGACGGCGAGCGCCAACCCGATGGACATCCCCACAGATGTCCTTGTACAGATCCTGGTCCGGCTGCCGCACAACGCCCGCCTCCGGGCCCGCCTCGTATGCCGGCTCTGGCGGGATACCATCTGCCAGCGCACGTCGACTGGCATGTGGAGCCGCGCTACGATCCTCTCCGTCAGCGACGGTGATGCGTACTTCGTTGACTACCCGAAGCCGGGGAGGATCACATTGAAGGAGTGGTCGGTCGGGCGGGGCGGTGCCATGAGGAAGGTGCACGTCGGCCCTGGCGTCAGGTGCGTCCCCGGCGCATGCCGCCTCACCGACGTCGACGGCGCGGTGTACTGGGTCACGGAGGACGCCGGCAAGATCATGTCGCTCGAGCTTCGGGACGAGCGTGTCGCTCCCGTGGAGCCTCTGCCCGTGCCGGCCGAACCGGGCCACTGCCGCCTGACAAAGGTACATGGGTGGCTGGGCGCCGCTGTCGGTGATGACGACCTAGTGACGGTGTGGGTCCTAGAGGGCGAGCGGTGGAGCTGCCGGTACGTCGTGGAGGGGCAAAGGCCAGTGATGCCCTACTTCGCTCAGGGTGAATACGTCCTAACGCAGGAAAGATGCTCCACAGTGTATCGTTGCTACGCGAGGTCACAAGGCGGCGTGGTGCATA
>NW_021281543.1:0-891 GCF_002162155.2 Triticum dicoccoides
GTGCATTTATGTGTCGGTCATCAACACTCGCAGTTTTGGCCGATTTTGGCCCGTCTCTTGGACTATTACTCACTGTTTTGGGGTCCTGGAGTGATTTCCACGATTGACGAACCCTGGGGTGCGTTTGCGTGTCGATCATCAACACTCGCAGTTTTGGCCGATTCTGTCCCGTTTCGTGACTATTACCTAGTTTTGGGGCCCCGGTGTGATTTCCACAACTGACGAACCGCAGGGTGCGTTTACATGTCGGTTATCAACACTCACAATTTTGGCCAATTCTGGTTCATTTCGTGCACTATTACTCACCGTTTTGGGGTCCTAGAGCGATTTCCATGATTGACGATCCCTGGGGTGCATTTATGTGTCGGTCATCCACACTCGCAGTTTTGGCTGACTCTACCCCGTTTCATGGATTATTACTCATTGTTTTGGGGTCCCGGAGCGATTTCCACGATTGACGCACCCCGGGGTGCGTTTACGTGTCGTTCACCAGCAATCCTAATTTTGTTCGATTTTGGGCTCTTCCATGGACTATTACTCACCACTATGGGGTCCCAGCGCTATTTCCACATTCACAATCCCCGGGGTGCGTTTATGTGTACGTCGTCAATAGTCGCAATTTTGGCTGATTCTGGCCCGTTTCATGGACTATTACTCACCGTTTTGGTGTCCCAAAGCGATTTCGATGGTTGTTGAACCCTAAGGTGCGCTTACGTGTCGGTCATCAACAAACGCAGTTTGGGCTGATTCTGGCCCGATTCTTGGACTATTACTCACCGTTTTGGGGTCCCAAAGCGATTTCCATAGTTGTTGAACCCAAAGGTGCGCTTACGTGTCGGTCATCAACACTCGCAGTTTTGGCCGATTTTGGCCCGTCTCTTGGACTATTAC
>NW_021281544.1:0-1509 GCF_002162155.2 Triticum dicoccoides
TTGCTGCAGTTAAACCCCACCATCCCTTTGTTGATAATGATACATATGTAGTTAGTTCTGATGTAAGTCTTGCTGGGTACATTTGTACTCACGTTTGCCTATTTTATGTTTTGCAGAGAGACTTCGGTCTCACTAGTAGTTCGCGTGGTCTTCGACGTTTAGCTTGTTACCTCAGCTACGATCTTGTGCCTCGGCAGGATTGGTAGATAGTCAGGCTTCTCAGCCTTTTTCATTTATAGATGTCTGTACTCAGACATGATAGCTTCCGCTTGTGCTTTGTTTTGTATGCTCTGAATGTTGGGTCATGAGACCCATGTTTGTAATATCTCGCTCCTCGGAGCCTATTGATAAATTACTTGAGTCATAGAGTCATGTTGTGATGCCATGTTGTATTTGCACATATCGAGCATATTGTGTGTATGTTATTGAAATGCTTGGTATGTGTGGGATCTGACCATCTAGTTGTTTATCTTTAGTAGCCTCTCTTACGGGGAAATGTCTCCTAGTGTTTCACTGAGCCATGGTAGCTTGCTACTGCTCCGGAACACTTAGGCTGGCCGGCATGTGTCCTTCTTCGTTCCTGTGTCTGTCCCCTCGGGGAAATGTCACGCGATGAATACCAGAGTCCTGTTAGCCCGCTACAGCCCGGTTCACCGGAGTCCTGCTAGCCCAGTGCTACAGCCTGGATTCACTCGCTGATGACCGACACGTTCGATGCTGGGTCATGGATGCATGTCCCTGTAAGTCTGTGCCACTTTGGGTTTACGACTAGCCATGTCAGCCCGGGCTCCTTATCATATGGATGCTAACGACACTGTCATATACGTGTGCCAAAAGGCGCAAACGGTCCCGGGCAAAGGTAAGGCGACACCCGTGGGAATACCGTGCGTGAGGCCGCAATGTGATATGAGGTGTTACATGCTAGATCGATGTGGCATTGAGTCGGGGTGCTGACAGCGTTGGTGTCAGAGCTTGACTGCCTGTAGGATTACCAAGCCAAACTGGTCGAAGTTGAGTCTAGAAATTCTTTAGTTATGTAAGGGAATTGATTGTGGGATGGAACGTAAGGCTCTTTTTACTCCTTATACCTCATGGCCTTCTGATCTGAGTCATCATCTTCTCTTCTACGGGGATTAAGAACTAGGCTATCTCTTCTTTCTATCAGGATCACGTGTTACTAATCCGTAGACTTATAAGATTGTTGATTCAAGCCCCAGTTCAGTTCCTACTATCTTCCGTATGTTAATTGTTGATCTCGAAACCTTGATATTGTGCTTCTGAGTGGTTATGCCACCATTTTTGTGAATGTCTCAAATCTTTTCTGAGCATTTACAGCCGTTATGCTGTCCGAGTCATCCCAGGTTTCTAAGTAGTCTGATGCATTTGCAAATCCTTTCTTCCCGGTTCAATGTTCCCATGGGCCAGATTAACCACACTAATCAGTGAGTTGAGGTACTCCGTTACCTTGACATATATGTTGGAGATATTATTATGACCCTAGGTGTCTTA
>NW_021281545.1:0-2080 GCF_002162155.2 Triticum dicoccoides
TGATGCCTATATTCATGATCATTGCCTTAGATATCGTCATACTTTGTGCTTTTTTATCAATTGCTCGGTAGTAATTTTTTCACCCACAGTATTATTTGCTATCTTGAGAGAAGCCTCTAGTGAAAACCAAGTAATACATGGTTTAAACATGTATAAGGGGTAGAGACTTGGAGTACAAGACAAGTAATACATGGTTTAAACATATTTGATCTCTACTCTTTATCTCTATCTCTAAACCAAAACTATATTCTAACATTCCCCCTCAGTCGTAGCGGGAGTGAAGCGGGCGATTACGACTGAATTTGAAGTCTTGTGCTTTTGTCGTCTTCTCCGCTGCACCATCATCAACTGCATCTCTGATGGGTCGGCACCTAGGGCGGTGACTGTGTCCCCTTTTGGTGTCTTCCTTGTCTCTCCTTTCTTCCCTCCCGCAGTCACAAAGGGAGTGGCGTGAACGCTGGTGATGACGCCGACGATATTGACTGGAGTTGTTGCCGATGTGTTGTTGTAGACCAAGCCATTAATGTCGATGTCAATGTAGCCGATCATGGTGATGTAGCCGTGGTCGATATAGTCGTGGTCAATGGTGTAGTCATCGTGGATGATGGAACCGCATAAAGCCGGAGGCGCAAAAAATGCGCTATGACCACTACAAGAAATATGTCAACTTATGACCTTCTGCCAGTGACCCTCGAAGAATTGGTCATAAATTTATGACCATTTTAGACCAATTGGTCAAAAGCTGTTCAGGGGGCTTCAAACCCTAAACCATTGCGACCATTTTGGTCAGAAAGGTCGTAATTTCCTTACACGAAATGGTCACAAAGCAAACAGTGCTAGTCCGCTGCCTTATTTCTAGTTGTTAATGACCAATATAGATGGTCATAGCCTTGTAGATTATGGTGGGTTGTGATGACTAGGCGCCATCTCATCAGTTTTGCCTATGTGTCATGTCCATGTGGCAGTTTTTGCCCTAGGTTGTGAAGCAACCTATATTTCTATCATTCCCAAAATTCCCAACAAAATCTCATAAATTCTTTGGGTCATATCTTCATCAAATATGTAAAAATCCTTCCTTGCCTAGTTCAAAACTAATTCAACAATATTCATTTTCCTATTTTCTTCACAACAACACTTTATGAAGGAAGTGCTATTTATATATTCTTGATTGCCCTAGGAATTTTTGGTACTCTTTCCTATCCAAATCATTACTGCATGACAAAATTCAGCTCCATTTGCCTAGCAAATCTTCCTCGGCAAATTTCCAAAGTTTTTGTCCACCTAGAAGCATTGTGAAGGAAGTACCTTTTTGATATCTCTAAATGACATGAAATTTATATAGTTTCTTCATATGCCCAAATTATCACCCTCCTCCAAATTGCAGCTCAGTCAAATCATCTATGTGAGCTCAGGTTCAATTTATATTTTATGGCCAAATTGGCACGTTGCAAAGCAAGTGTTATATAGTCCCCTCCTATTACCCTCAAACTTTTCGGGCACTCTTCCATACCCAAATCATTGACACATGATAATATTCAGCTCAATTTTCCTAGTAAATCTTTCTCGGGAAATTTCCAAAGTTTCTACCTCGAGAGAAGCTTTGTGAAGTAAGTACTAGCTAGGCTTACCCAAATGATCTGAAAATTGACCAGCGCATGACCATACCTAAGTAACTTACCTACACCAATTTTGAGCTCATTTCATTCATCCAATCTCTCTCACTAGTTTTCCCAAGTTTCTGTCCATAGAAGAGCATTGTGAAGGAAGTACTACTTTGGCATGTCCAAATGGTATAAATTTTCTACAATGCTTTCCTATGCCCAAAATAACCATCCGCCACAAAATTTCAGCTCAATCCATTCATTATTTTGAGCCCAGCTTCAACATTCATATTTTTGTCCAGCGTGGTACTTTGCGAAGCAAGTACCACCTAGGATCCTCCTTTTGAGCTAAAAATTTGTGAAGACATTCTCCTTAGTAGATGATCATCCTCATCCAAAACTCACGCCCATTGGCCATGTGCATTTCCCGTACCGCTAATCAAACACTTGGCTGCTAATTCATGTTTGAGCATCGATCG
>NW_021281546.1:0-1070 GCF_002162155.2 Triticum dicoccoides
GCTAGAAGACCTTATAAGATGGCACCCCTAGAACTAGCCGAGCTTAAGAAACAACTCGATGAGTCCTTGAAAAAGGGTTTCATCCGCCCTAGTTCATCTCCGTGGGCTTGCCCCGTCCTATTCGTCAAGAAGAAGGATGGTACGGACCGGATGGTTGTAGATTACCGACCTGTCAATTTGGTCACAATCAAGAACAAATACCCGCTTCCCAGGATCAACGACCTGTATGATCAGCTCGCTGGATCCTCAGTCTTCTCCAAGATGGATTTGAGGTTGGGCTACCATCAAATCAAAATCAGAAACGGGGACATTCCTAAAACGGCCTTTGTCACTCGTTATGGCCAATACGAGTACACCGTCATGTCCTTCGGATTAACCAACGCTCCAGCCACCTTTTCTCGGTTAATGAACTCAATCTTCATGGAGTATTTGGATAAATTCGTCGTGGTTTACCTCGATGATATACTCATCTAATCCAAGAACGAGGAAGAACATGCCGAACATCTAAGGCTAGTGTTGCAGAAACTTCGAGAGCATCGCCTTTATGCCAAATTTTCTAAATGTGAATTCTTGTTGTCAGAAGTGACCTATCTGGGTCATGTAATATCTGGTAAAGGTATTGCTGTTAACCCTGAGCGAGTTCAAGCCGTTCTTAATTGGACTCCACCTGAATCGGTCAAGCAAGTTCGGAGTTTTCTAGGCTTAGCGAGCTATTGTCGTCGCTTTGTCGAGAACTTCTCCAAAGTTGCCAAACCTCTAACCGAACTCCTCAAGAAAGATAAGAAGTTCGAATGGACTCCACAATGTGAGCACAGCTTTCAGGAACTGAAAAGACGCCTGACTTCTGCTCCCGTGCTGGTACCGCCAGACTTCTCCAAGGACTTTGTTATCTACTGCGACGCCTCGCGACAAGGACTAGGTTGCATTCTCATGCAAGATCGACACGTAATTGCCTACGCTTCACGGCAATTGCACCCACATGAGGAGAATTATCCTACTCATGATCTAGAGCTTGCAGCCGTAGTCTATGCACTTAAGACCTGGCGACATTACCTCCTCGGTAATCGTTG
>NW_021281547.1:0-1270 GCF_002162155.2 Triticum dicoccoides
CGTCCGCCGGAGTTGAGACCGTCGTCGACGTGCTGCTCACCGGCGACCAACACCACCACCCACCGTTGCGGAAGGACACGGTGAGCACATTGGTAACCTCTGATCCCCATGCCTCGCCGTGGATCGCCGCCGGCGACCACAGCAGCTCTCGGGCGCCGACGAGCCTCGTCCCTCCCATTTGAAAATTTAAACATGACAAGTGGGACCCGCTGTCAGCCTCTCTGTCCTTTCTAAACGAAGCGTTATCTGAAAACGCCTTCTGCCAAATACGTTTTCTCTTCGGGCTGGCGTAATCGCTACCGAAGCGTTTTCTGCTTTTATAAACTAGCCCCTGGAAATCTTCTGTTTCATTACAGATAAGTCCCTGGACAAAAACCCTTATAACTTTTAATCAGAAATGTATTTTTGATTGATTCTTTTTCTGTTCTCTTTAAAATTTTGTCTAGTTTTTTATCAGATTTATTTGAAAAATATTTGGTTTACCTGCTGTGCTCTCCTTGGTATTTACGTTAGCGCATATATCTTCTTTAAACGTAGATACCGAAGGAGGTGACGGAGCCGCGAACTTCACCGAGCTAGGCTCCGACTACTCTGAACCAGGCAAGCATGTTTGAACTTTTGATATGATGAGTGTCTTCGCATGTTTTGCATTTAGTTAGTTTCATGGCATGCCCGTGAGTATACCGATGAACGTTATTTTATGTGATAATGAGGTAAGTGAGTTCGATGATCCATACGTGGATGAATGTGAATATGAATGGCCATGTGTTGGCATGAGGATGGGTACGACGGCAGTGTTGTAGCATGCCAGTCTTACGCCAGACTATGTGACTTCAGTGTCAAACCATATCGGTCCAGTACCTATCATTTCCTTCCTTGTACTACCACATGTTTTCCGCAAGGAATATGGTTTAGTAAGTTCCAAACCGCTTTCATGGTACACACCAAAGAGGAGAGGCCGTGATGATGGTTCCATGGCCCTGGATTAAAGCCAGTCATCCGGTCAGGGGGCATGGGTGTTTCCGGTTGGGACCGAGAGGGGGGCACCCCTTAGAGCGCGCGTATATAAATTTGATCCCATGCTATTCGAGATTGTGATCTCCCTGTCTCAAAAGTTTTTCTTGGACGATGACTAGGGTGATTCCTAGCATCGAGAGGTAGGATGGGTGTGTACCGGTTAGCTGTGTTTTCTTCTGAAATACCGTAAACGGAACTAGTCCTTCGTGACTACGGAAATCCGTTGACTGTGGGAAAAATTTTGTACAAACTC
>NW_021281548.1:0-1150 GCF_002162155.2 Triticum dicoccoides
TTCCAGGAATTATTAGGCTGTTTAGGAACTCTGTTCGATATAGCATATGTGTATCATCACTTAGAGTAATCGCTTTGCATACAGTGTCGCAGCTTCGATACATTGTTTCCTCGCCTTCTATGTTGTCCATTATATATATATATATATATATATATATATATATATATATATATATATATATATATATATATTGCAGAAGTCCCCTCCTAGAACCATTGTCATGCTGCCGAAGGGTCTCTCTCATTATTGTTATCATTTTTATTCCTTAGTATATCTCTTAGGGTTTTTTCTAGAGCCTCAAAACATATTTTGTTTGCCTTTGAAGCCTCATCCCACAGAATTAGTGATGTTTGTTTTATTAGTTCGGGCAAGTGTGAACCTTTTTTGATGTCACATGTTCACTCTTCTGTAAGCATTGAAAATATATGGAACCTTGAGTGTGCTTTTCTACCTCTTTGTAGAAGTAGCGCTGCAATACCACATGATGTCACTGCTTGTACTATCTTTCCTTCTGAACGTAATTTTGTTGTGATTGCTTTCAATAGTCTTCCCTGTACCGCGATATCCATCTATAAAATATGTTTTCTCAAATCCTTGTCGACTGATTCTATTATGTATCCAAATGCGCGCCGTTGTTCGCTGTTTAGATTACACAAAGATATACCTAGGTGTTCAACTTGTAGCTCTTCTTTGTTGTAGTTCATCTCTTCATTGAGTAGCATGTTTCCAATTTCTTTTAGTCCTGAGGAGTTTGGCAGTTCGATTCCAGGGTATTCCTTGAGTGTCTATCCATCCTGTCTCATAAGCTTTTCAATTTCTAGCAAGCTGTCGTCTTTCTTCTCTCTATCTGTTAGACGTAGTGTAGGATAGTTCAAGATTTTTATCTGTTTGCATTCCATGTCTTCACTTAAAACATCCCAACATGATTCCCACATCTTTGTTGGATCTGTAACCTTGCAGTCACATAAGGTGGTTGTGAAAAGTTGTCGTAGCTGGTTTCCAGTTGCCTGATTTGATGCCTTTTTGATACACTTAGTGCAGTCTTTGTCGTCATCAAGAAATCCTAATGCTTCACACGCCGCCTTGTATGATTTATAGACAACTCCATTTACCTTTCTTATGTCTTCAAAAGATGTGCATCCTTTGACAA
>NW_021281549.1:0-1207 GCF_002162155.2 Triticum dicoccoides
GATCACGCAGAGCAGCACAGCGGGGTCGGGGGAGACCTGGTGACGGCGAATCGACGGCGGCGGACGGCGGAGCCCGAGGAGGAAGACGATGGCGATGGCGGCGATGGAGGCCGTCCGGAGGTGCGTGGCTCGACGAGGAGGTAGCCGGCGACGTGGCGGAGCTCGTGGACTGCTCAGATGCTCTCGAGGGGCGCGGTGGCTACGTCTACGGCGAGCGGTGGCGTCGGTGGCGTTCGGCCGTGAGAGAGAGAGAGACAGAGGAGAGGACGAGGGCGAGGGGGAGTGCGAGGGGGTCGGGGTGGCTGCGTGGCGTCGTCCGGGGCATCCAGACGAGGAGGGGAGAGGCAGGCAGGCAGGAAGGGAGGAGGTGGCGCGGCGCGGCGGTGCGCGCGCGTCGGGCACGCGCCGTCCCCCTGTCGGGGAGGAAGACGACAGAGGAGGGGGGGCCAGGTGGGCTGGGCCAGCTGCTGGGCTGCGCGGTGCTGGGCCAGCACAGGAGCTGGGCCGCAGGTCGATCCAGGTAAGGTTATTCCTATTTATTTCTGTTTTCTATTTTTTTCTGACATTTGTTTTGATTAATAAAATATTAAATCATTTTATTACCTTATGCCAATTTTTGCAGGAGCTAGATATATTATTCCAGAGCTCCCCAACAGGTGGCATAATTTTTGGACATATATTAATATATATAACTAATATATTTCCAATGCAAATATTTATGCATTAATTCCAATGCCCAAAATAAATACCTATGAGCTCTTAAAAATATTGGTTTGATTTTTATCTCTGTCCAATATTTTCAGAGAGCAACATGAGCATTTTCTTGGACCCTTTTGGAGAAATTTTTATTTGGGTCATTTTCAAAAATGATTCTGAGGGTTCCACCAATCCTCATTTCAAATTTAAATGAAATTTAAATATGATGCACAAATGGCTAGCTAGTCTAAGTCATACCAGACTAGGGATGTGACAACTCGCCCCCTCTTGAAAAAATCTCGTCCCGAGATTCAAGGGTTGACGGAAAGAAAGCGGGGTACTCCAGTCGAAGACGATCTTCTCGCTCCCAAGTAGCTTCTCTCTCGGAATGATGAGACCACTGAACTTTGAGAAACTTGATGTTCTGACGTCGAGTGACACGCTCTGCTTGATCAAGAATGCGAACCGGGTACTCTCGGTATGTGAGGTTATCTTGGAGATCAAGCGTTTC
>NW_021281550.1:0-2329 GCF_002162155.2 Triticum dicoccoides
AGTAATACTCCGAGAAACGGGTCAGAATCGAGAAAAACCGTGAGTGTTGATGACCGACACACAAGCGCACCTTGGGGTTCGACAACCATGGAAATCGCCTTGGGACCCCAAACCAGTGAGTAATAGTCCACGAAATGGGCAAAAATCAGCCAAAATTGCGAGTGTTGGCACCCCGGGGTTTGACAACCATGGAAATCGCTTCGAGACCCCAATATTGAGTAATAGTCCACGAAAC
This sequence comes from Triticum dicoccoides, assembly GCF_002162155.2. Taxonomy (NCBI): domain Eukaryota; kingdom Viridiplantae; phylum Streptophyta; class Magnoliopsida; order Poales; family Poaceae; genus Triticum; species Triticum dicoccoides. The sequence goes on from NW_021281550.1 coordinate 236, forward strand.
GGGTCAGAATCGACAAAAACAGCGAGTGTTGATGACCGACACGTAAACGCACCCCGTGGTTCGTCAATCGTGGAAATCACTCCAGGACCACAAAACAGTGAGTAATAGTCCATGAAACGGGCCAGTATCAGCCAAAACTACGAGTGTTGATGACCGACACGTAAACGCACCCCGGGGTTCGTTAGTCGTGGAAATCACTTCGGGACCGGAAAATGGTGAGTAATAGTCCAGGAAACGGACCAGAATTGGCAAAATTTGTGAGTGTTGACGACTGACCAGTAAACGCACCCCAGGGTTCGACAACCATGGAAATCGCTTTGGGACCCCAAAACTGAGTAATAGTCCATGATACGGGTCAGCATGGACAAAAACCGCGTGTGTGGATGACCGACACGTAAGCGCACCTTGGGGTTCGACAATCATGGAAATCGGTTTGGGACCCCAAAACGTTGAGTAATAGTCCACGAAACATGTCAGAATCGACAAAAAGCGTGAGTGTTGATGATCGACACGTAACGCATCCCAGGGTTCGTTAATTGTGGAAATCACCCCTGGACCCCAAAACAGTGAGTAATAGTCCACGAAACAGGCCAGAATCAGCCAAAACTGCGAGTGTTCATGACCGACACGTAATCGCACCTTGGGGTTCAACAACTATGAAAATCGCTTCGTGACCCCAAAACGGTGAGTAATAGTCCATGAAACGGGACAGAATTGGCCAATACTGTGAGTGTCGATGATGGACATGTAAATGCACCCCGAGGATCGTCAATCATGGAAATCGCTTTGGGACCCCAAAACGCTAAGTAATAGTGCACGAAGTGGACCAGAATCGGCCAAAATTGTGAGTGTTGATTACCGACACGTAAACGCACCCGGGGTTTGTTAAGCGTGGAAATCACTTCGGGACTCGAAAATGGTGAGTAATAGTCCAAGAGACGGACCAGAATTGTCCAAATTTGTGAGTGTTGATGACTAACATGTAAACGCACCCCGGGGTTCGACAACCATCGAAATCGCTTCGAGACCCCAAAATTGAGTAATACTCCGAGAAACGGGTCAGAATCGAGAAAAACCGTGAGTGTTGATGACCGACACACAAGCGCACCTTGGGGTTCGACAACCATGGAAATCGCCTTGGGACCCCAAACCAGTGAGTAATAGTCCACGAAATGGGCAAAAATCAGCCAAAATTGCGAGTGTTGGCACCCCGGGGTTTGACAACCATGGAAATCGCTTCGAGACCCCAATATTGAGTAATAGTCCACGAAACGGGTCAGAATCGACAAAAACAGCGAGTGTTGATGACCGACACGTAAACGCACCCCGTGGTTCGTCAATCGTGGAAATCACTCCAGGACCACAAAACAGTGAGTAATAGTCCATGAAACGGGCCAGTATCAGCCAAAACTACGAGTGTTGATGACCGACACGTAAACGCACCCCGGGGTTCGTTAGTCGTGGAAATCACTTCGGGACCCGAAAATGGTGAGTAATAGTCCAGGAAATGGACCAGAATTGGCAAAATTTGTGAGTGTTGACGACTGACCAGTAAACGCACCCCAGGGTTCGACAACCATGGAAATCGCTTTGGGACCCCAAAACTGAGTAATAGTCCATGATACGGGTCAGCATGGACAAAAACCGCGTGTGTGGATGACCGACACGTAAGCGCACCTTGGGGTTCGACAACCATGGAAATCGCCTTGGGACCCCAAACCAGTGAGTAATAGTCCACGAAATGGGCAAAAATCAGCCAAAATTGCGAGTGTTGGCACCCCGGGGTTTGACAACCATGGAAATCGCTTCGAGACCCCAATATTGAGTAATAGTCCACGAAACGGGTCAGAATCGACAAAAACAGCGAGTGTTGATGACCGACACGTAAACGCACCCCGTGGTTCGTCAATCATGGAAATCACTCCAGGACCACAAAACAGTGAGTAATAGTCCATGAAACGGGCCAGTATCAGCCAGAACTACGAGTGTTGATGACCGACACGTAAACGCACCCCGGGGTTCGTTAGTTGTGGAAATCACTTCGGGACCCGAAAACGGTGAGTAATATTCCAGGAAACGGACCAGAATTGGCAA
>NW_021281551.1:0-1557 GCF_002162155.2 Triticum dicoccoides
TAGGCTATTTTTAGAGTCCGTATGTGTGGGGAAACAAGAGATAGGGTTGATTTCGGACCCCTCCACCAAGGGCCACGAAATTCCCCCCTCTTCCTCCATATATACAGCCCTTAGGACATCGTTTAGACTTTGGGTTTTGTTTAGATTAAAAGTTCGCCATAGCTGCAACTTCGCGTACTTCGTTTGTGTTCAACGACCAGACAAAGGCGTCACAGAACCCCACCTTGATCAATAAAGCTTTCATCTTATATTCGCAATATCCAGATTGCAATCTCAGTTTCTTGCTTGTTCTTCGTTTGCTCGCAGGAAACAGACCCTCGTGGTCAGGTTGATCGTGCTCCAGCGTGGTCAATAACCTCTCGGAGTTGGTTTAGCGATTGCTAAGGCGCGACGTCCTCGCACGTTCGTAGTCGGATCGTCAAAGTCGACTTCCACCAAAGCGAAATCCACCATCTCATCGAAAGACGGGACACCTTTGCCTTTATCACCACCTCAGGTACGAGATGATGTCCATATTCCTAAACTGAAATTGAATATTCCACCATTTGAGGGTAGATATGTTCCTGATATATATCTTACTTGGGAGTTAGAAACTGAACAACGATTTACATGTTTACAATATCCTGAGGAGAGACGAGTTGCTGCTGCTGTTTGTGCTTTCACTAGTTTTGCATGTGTATGGTGGTCTGAACATTGTAGATTATATCCTATTCCAACTACTTGGGCTGCTTTGAAAACTGCTATGCGTACGGGTTGGGTTCTACCATATTATCAACGTGAATTGCTTCAAAAATTGCAGCGTTTAAGACAAGGGAAAAATTATGTAGAAGAATATTATCAGGAATTACAAACTGGCATGATTAGATGTGGTATTGTTGAGGAGAATGAAGCTATGCTTGCACGTTTTCTGGGTGGATTAAATAGAGAGATTCAGAACATTCTAGACTATAAGGAGTATACTAATATCACTCGTTTATTCCATCTTGCTTGTAAAGCTGAACGTGAAGTGCAGGATCGACAAGCATTGGGGCGAACTAACTTTTCTGCAGGCCGACCTTCATCATGGACACCACGTGCATCTTCTACTTCAACTGCACCAGCACCTCAATTAGGTGCCTCCTCCAGTCGTGATACAAGAAAACAGGCACAACCACCATTATCTACCAAGAGCGCACCTGCGGGGCCTGCACAGCGTTCTTCTTCTTCCATGGCATCAACAGGGCACACAAGTGATATTATTTGTCGTCGTTGTAAGGGAGGAGGTCATTATGCGAGGGAATGCAAATCTCCGCGTGTGATGATTGCTACCGCGGATGGTGGATATGAGTCCGCTAGTGACTATGATGAGGAGACTTTGGCTCTTATTACACGTGAAGAACATGGTGGAGATGATTCTGATCATGAGACACAATACATGGCTCCTGAAGACGCTGACAGGTATGAATGTTTAGTTGCTCAACGTGTTTTGAGTGTGCAGGTCACACAAGCTGAGCAAAATCAGAGGCACAATTTGTTCCATACCAAGGGAGTTGTGAAGGAACGTTCTGTGCGCGTCAT
>NW_021281552.1:0-1419 GCF_002162155.2 Triticum dicoccoides
GGCTATGTTCCCGAGCGTGTCTGGCGTGTGCTTGCGGAGTTAAGCCATTTCTTCCGAACGCTTTGTGCTAAAGAAGTATGTCCTGAGAAGATAAAAGAAATGCATAAGAAGGCGCCGGAGTTGATATGCAAGCTAGAGAAGATCTTCCCGCCAGGCTTCTTTACTCCGATGACACATCTCATTTTGCACCTTGCGAACGAGGTATTGTTGGGGGGCCCTGTGCAGTATCGTTGGCAGTACGGCCCTGAGAGACAGAACAAGCATCTGAGACGGAAATGTGGAAACAAAGCTAAGATTGAAGCTTCCATAGCTGAGGCAGTTATCCTAGAGGAGGTGGCAGACCTCAGGACAGCCTACTATCCGGACCATGTTCCCACGTTGCACAATAAGGTGTCTCGATACAATACAGAAGAACCCAAGTATAAACCCAAGTTGCCTCTATTCACCGAGCAAGGTGGCAGGGCTGGATGCTCGACATCTTATGTCATGCCACGAGATGAGTGGGAGGATGTCATGTTCTATATCTTGCACAACATCAAGGAAGTTGAGGATGAGTGGATGAGGTAATACCTTTGCACCATTCTTTTAGTCAATTCGTTATGTTCACTTTGCCTAGTTCTTATACCGCTTTTCTTATTGTAGTCGATTCATTGAGGAAGAATGGACAGGGATGCTGCCTCCTACTAAAGCAGAGGCACTTGCTCTTCTTCGAAAGGGTGCTGATGGAAGGAAAAATTTCGTTGCGTGGTTCATGGAGAAAGTAATTTTTCACACTTTCAATTAAACTCATGCACCCTATAATTTCAATTAAACTCATGCACCCTATAATTTCAATTGAACTTGTAGGGAAATGATCCGACCGAATCAATGGATGAAGAATTGAGATGGGTGTCCATGGGTTTTGACCCTGTCGTCATGACATGCGAAAAGTATGATGTGAATGGGTATCGCTTCCATACAGAGGAGCACCAGAACAGTCGGCCTGATCCCAAAACCATAAATACCGGAGTCTTCACTGAAGGAGATAATAAAATAGATTACTACGGAAGGGTAGGAAAAATATACGAGCTTACATTCAAACTTGGCCGCGAACACCTAAGTCTCACTGTGTTCAAATGCCGATGGTTCGACCCCAAAAAGGGCCTGAGACATACGCCTTCTATTGGTTTAGTTGAAGTTAAACCATCAACCGTCTATGCCGGAGCTGATCTCTTTATCGCCGCTACCCAGGCCACACAAGTGTATTATCTGCCTTACCCATGCCAGAAAGAGTACCTAAAGGGTTGGGAAGTTGTGTTCAAGGTGTCGCCGCATGGTAAGCTACCGGACCCGAACGATGATGATTACTACAACATAAACCCCATGACATACGAGGGAGTGTTCTATCAAGAGGAACATGATGACGTGGTCCGAAACAAC
>NW_021281553.1:0-1381 GCF_002162155.2 Triticum dicoccoides
TGCCTCTTTGCACACAAAAGCATAGCAAACAGATTTGCTGAAATCTAGCTCATCAATATCAGATTTGGTGGCAAATAAACATGCACTTTTCAATTTAATTTCAGAAGCAACACTAGATGGTTTATTATTAGGCTTCATTTGTTGCTCAAATTCTTTTGCCACAATCTGATTTTCACTCTTATTCGTCTCCTGTTTTGCTTTATTAGCTCTATTAATATCATCTTTCAAAATGGAATCAGGAGTCATAGGAAGCAAAGTAATATTTTTATCCTTATGAACAAGAGTATAGTGATTGTTTCTACCATGGTGTACAGAATTTTTATCAAATTGCCATGGTCTACCAAGTAATAAGGAACATGCCTGCATAGGTACCACATCACAATCAACATAATCAGCATATGTAGAGATACTAAAATGCACACGAACAGTAAGTGTTACCTTAACCTTGCCGCTGTTGTTGAACCATTGGATGTAGTAAGGATGTGGATGTGGTCTTGTGGTGAGAGAAAGCTTCTCCACTATCTCCATGCTAGCCAAGTTGTTGCACCTCCCTCCGTCTATGATGACGCGCACAGAACGTTCCTTCACAACTCCCTTGGTATGGAAAAAATTGAGCCTCTGATTTTGCTCAGCTTGTGTGATCTGCACACTCAAAACACGTTGAGCAACTAAACATTCATACCTGTCAGCGTCTTCAGGAGCCATGTATTGCGTCTCATGATCAGAATCATCTCCACCATGTTCTTCACGTGTAATAAGAGCCAAAGTCTCCTCATCATAGTCACTAGCGGACTCATATCCACCATCCGCGGTAGCAATCATCACACGCGGAGATTTGCATTCTCTCGCATAATGACCTCCTCCCTTACAACGACGACAAATAATATCACTTGTGTGCCTTGTTGATGCCATGGAAGAAGAAGAACGCTGTGCAGGCCCCGCAGGTGCGCTCTTGGCAGATAATGGTGGTTGTGCCTGTTTTCTTGTATCACGGCTGGAGGTGGCACCTGATGGAGGTGCTGGTGCAGTTGAAGTAGAAGATGCACGTGGTGTCCATGATGAAGGTCGGCCTGCAGAAAAGTTAGTTCGCCCCAATGCTTGTCGATCCTGCACTTCACGTTCAGCTTTACAAGCAAGATGGAATAAACGAGTGATATTAGTATACTCCTTATAGTCTAGAATGGTCTGAATCTCTCTATTTAATCCACCCAGAAAACGTGCAAGCATAGCTTCATTCTCCTCAACAATACCACATCTAATCATGCCAGTTTGTAATTCCTGATAATATTCTTCTACAGAATTTTTCCCTTGTCTTAAACGCTGCAATTTTTGAAGCAATTCACATTGATAATATGGTGGAACCCAACGCGTACGCATAGCA
>NW_021281554.1:0-923 GCF_002162155.2 Triticum dicoccoides
CCCCCCACTCTTTCGTTCTCTTCCCCCGATCTGGATCGAGGTCGGGGGCAGGGACCCGAAGCCGATGCGCCCCGTGGCGCCACCCACCGCGGGTCGGCTGATCCTCCTCCGCCGGACCGCCGCATCGCCGCCCCGCATCCGTCTCCATCCATTCGTCGCCGCGGACCCCGATCCCGTCGCCCCCATCGCTCGCCCTGACTCCGTCGCCACCCACCGCCACCTCACTGACGCCGCCCGCGCGGCCCCGCCGTCGCCCGCCTCCTCAACCTCCCTCCTGCGTGGATCCGGTCGGGGGCAATCGACGCCCCCGATGCCCTGCGCCGACGCTGGACCACCCCGCCGGAGTCACCCCGCCAACCGCCGTCGTCGGCGCCGCCTCCCCGTCTACATCGCCCGTCCCCATCCTCCGCCTCGCCATCCACCCCGAGCCCGCGGCCCTCCCCGACCGGCCCACTGTGAGCCGCCGTCTCCCCTCCCTTTCTCTGTTTCGCCCGTTGGCCACCGTGGCCGTGCTCCGCCCGGCGCGCCCACGGCCAGAGCCAACCCACTCGCCGGTGCGCCCTGGCCCTGGACGCACGCTCCCGTCGAGCCTAGTCGCAGCCGCCCACGCTCGTCATCCCGTCTGGCCTGGTAGCGCCGCCCTACTCCCCGGCCCGCGCGGCTCGTCACCGCACCATCCACGGCCTCCTGCCGCCCGCTCCCCTCCACGGTTGCCCGCGGCGCCCGGTGGCCTCGTCCCACTCGGGCGTGCCACGCCCGCGCCCGTGGCCCGTAACCGCAAGCACCAGCGGCCGTTTGGCCTGATAGGTCACTGACCGGGTGGCCCCACGGCCCAAAACGTTTTATTTAAAAAAAGGAATTAGGAATTAAAAAAAATATAGATAAATAATAAAAATAATTAAATAAATAATAATAATTAAATT
>NW_021281554.1:933-3232 GCF_002162155.2 Triticum dicoccoides
ATTTTATACAGTATTCTAATCATATCATAAACATGCAATATGCTCATCATATCATACACATAATAGTCTCATCGTATCATCCAACACAAATCATGTCGTCACATCATAATCACGATATAGCTATACAAGTTACATGACATGCTCATCATACATGACGTAGTACTTCTTGAGGCGCCAGTTCGTATCCCTCTCTCGCACTAGTGTGAACCTAAACTAACTATTTTCCGCTTTGGCTCTGCTCTCGAACCCTCTCTGGTTGTCCCTCGGAAACCGGTACACCTGAGCCTGACACTTCGGCCACTCATCGTATACTCCTGGTGTAGCACTTCTTCGCCATCGATGATCTATGTACCTGCATCGTCACATGAGTCGATTATATGCAACATATATAGTTGAGCAACAGAAAGAGATAAAGTTGGCAAAAATAGAAGCAACATATCATAAGCATAAATAACAAAGTTCATCGTACCCAAAATTCCCTAACTAGAGTGATCTTCACTAGTTGAGGAGGACGGTTTAATTACATCACAAATCAAGTTTCATCGTGCATAACTCAAAGTTTTGTCATAGAGAAAGTATGGACTAAACGGACACATTGTCATATATCGTCGATCACACCAACATGTCGTGCCATCCATCCAAGTCAGGGAGATTGTCCCCGAGCGCAGTGAAAGGCTTCAGGTTGAGACACTGAGTGGCTACGCGTGTCGGACGTCTTCCCGTGACATTTGCCCTTCTTCGTAGAACATCCCTGTTTTTTCGAGGACCTCCTTCATAATGATTTGGGCAAGTTCACGCTGGATGTGATAGAACTCGGCTCGGAGTCGATGATCCGGGATATCCCCTAGTTCTTTGCCCATTGCAGAATATGGGCATCGCCAGATCTAGGTGACATGCGAAGGTTCTGCTGATCCCCTCTGTACTCCAGCATGTGGTAGAGGACATAAAATCCATCACTGAGAGTACCACTCGATTGCTGGATGCAGCAGAAGTCAGTCTTATGGCTGAAGGCGGGCGAGCGGTTCCTTGTCTTCTTGAGCCTGATCTCTCCACCCCGTAGGTCGTAGCTAAAGATACCACTATCGAGAATAGACATGATGTGGGTGTAATCCTTTTTCTTCATGTTCTTCGACGAGTCCAAGTAAAGAGCGTGGGAGAATCGGGGGTAAAGGATGATAAGGACGGCGCGCCCGTCACTGCGCAAAATAAGTACACCTCAAATTAGCCTCCACGCGTGAAAATGAATGATTGAAATCGAAGGAAGGATATCTGCGGATGACTTACATGGGATGATAAGGCACGAGAATCGTCTCCTTGTCCTTATTGCCAACCATGAAATCAGCGATGTAGTTACTCGCGTATTCGCGGTGCTTTGGGCAGACTGCCAAGAAGCCCTCGTGCATGAAGTACGGGTCAACGACACAAATATAAGGTATCTGCTCAATCCTGATGATGTAGTTCATGTACAAGGCAAAAAGGCGAACAAACATAAAATCCAGCTTTTTCAAGTGAAACATGTCGAAGATGTAATCGAATCGAAGGAAGAACTTTTCCGCGGGGAATGTGTCGACGTACAACCTTTGTTGCGGCACGTTAACCATGTAGAGCAGGTATCCTGGATTTTCGAGGCGATCAGGATTTTCTCTCTCCATAGCACATCATCATGAAGTCTCCTTAGATCGCCATATATGGCCTCTACCGTTGCCTTAGGTAGGATAGGATCACTGGGGATATGGTATTTTGCCGCACCTATGATAGGTATACTGTGACGCCCGGATAATTAAGCTACAGTAATCCCACGCTAATGATGCCACGTCACCACGTTTAACCTCGCGATGATTCGAAACTGTTTCAAAATTGAAATTAAAATTAATGTTAACAATAAAAAAATCAAAAGTTAAAACAAAAATGTTCGGGGGGGGTGCCATAAATTGCATATGTAAATATGGTGCAACAAACACATTATTATAAAATTCCTAGATATTTTATAGTGGTTGGAAACAACAAAACAATTAAATAAAAAGAAAAGCAGAACCTAATTAAACTGAAAAGAGAAGCCTCCCACTGGGCCAGTCGGCCCACCTGTTAGCCAGGCCGGTCCAACCGGCCCAACCGGCCTCGCCCACTCCCCTGGCCTATAACCCCTGTGGGCAACCAAACCCTAACCTCCACCGACAACCCTCCCCCCCACTCGCCCCCACGTCTCCCTCGCTCCCCCCCACTCTTTCGTTCTCTTCCCCCGATCTGGATCGAGGTCGGGGGCAGGGACCCGAAGCCGATGCGCCCCGTGGCGCCACCC
>NW_021281554.1:6407-7909 GCF_002162155.2 Triticum dicoccoides
GACCTGGAGTAGTTTAGGAGGATCCCAGGCAGGAGGCCTGCGCCTCTTTCGATCTGTATCCCAGTTTGTGCTAGCCTTCTTAAGGCAAACTTGTTTAACTTATGTCTGTACTCAGATATTGTTGCTTCCGCTGACTCGTCTATGATCGAGCACTTGTATTCGAGCCATCGAGGCCCCTGGCTTGTATTATGATGCTTGTATGACTTATTTATGTTTTAGAGTTGTGTTGTGATATCTTCCCGTGAGTCCCTGATCTTGATCGTACACATTTGCGTGCATGATTAGTGTACGATTAAATCGGGGGCGTCACAAGTTGGTTTCAGAGCCGACTGCCTGTAGGAATCCCCTTTTCCAACTCCTGGGCCGAAGTCGAGTCTAGTCGTTGAAAAACTTTTACTAACATGGCTGTGTGGCCCATGGGCCCACGTCGCCATCGGGAGGTATTAGGATCTTTTATTCCTCGACCTTTACTCTGGGATTCTGAACCCTCTTCTATTCGGGTTAAATGATTTTTACTAAAAACTAACTTTAGGTTCTCGAAAATACTTTCTCCCGGAGAGCCCTTTCAGTCCAGATGGTCACCGACTGCATCAGAAGATTTCGGAGATACTCTTTGATATTCTCTCGAGACTTTGTGCCCATCACTTTTGCTATTCCCGACCACCGATAAATCCTTATGGATAACTACTTACGCTTGCCCTTCTTACGATCATTCCCCATTGTTCTTGTTATTACAAGATACCCGAAGTTTTCTCTATTGTTCCGAGAATACTTCATGCCTACTGCCTAGCAGTTCTTTGCCACATGAATACCCCTTCAAATAAATCCCCGCACTTGTCAAGTATCCGCTCATCCCCAGTTGTTCATGAGTTTCACAAAAGTCTTCAAAATACTATTCGATCTTCCAAAAATCCTCTGGAGCCCTTGGCTCTTTAAATTCTTGCTTGCTCGCATTATGGTTAATCCCATAAGTCTCGTAGTCTTAATGACATTCCTTGTCATTATCATTTTGAGTCTGTTGACTCAATATGTTTGCGAATGCACGCAATCATCATTGATCCTTATAAATTACTTCTCCGGCTAAGCTGCCATTCTTTTAACCGGAATTGGTTCTCGACCAATCCAATTGTCATTGATTGTACCGTAAGGCTATTCAATTTATCCATCCCTACTCAGAGCATTACTTATGATCCCTTGATTTGGAAATCATAATTCCTTTGCATTTGACAATTGAGTTAGTCAGTTGTTTCTATAAACTGATCTCCTTGCATTCTTTCCTCCTCTGGTTGAGTACCGATGCTCACATCAGGTACCTTGTGGACCACCAGATCCTTTGTTGGATTTTATCTGACAACGCCCTTCATATTCAATAACCTTGTGAGCCTTTTCTCTGATACATAATGCCTATGGTAAATTGTATCGTCTGCTTCCTCAACCATGCTCTGCCTTCGAGCTTGAGTTAATTACTTCTAAAGATTCTGGTATATGATTATAAGATGCCC
>NW_021281554.1:8213-9023 GCF_002162155.2 Triticum dicoccoides
GATGGGTTGAACCTATGCCTTCCTTAATGGGTGAGAACTCGAAAGTTTTCACGAGTCGTACTCTTCTGGTATTTTGCCAGATAAAATTTCAAAACTACAACTTTATTGAGTGCGAGAAGTGAATGAAAGGTTGTGCATTGGAGAAGTGGGAGTCGACCTTGAACTTTGTGTTCATGCCCATGGACGCGATGTATATCCTATCATGGAAGCTTCTTGTAATAATAACTATTTCCTTGATAGCTAACATATGGTATCTGTGAATTGATCCCTTGCAACCGTGGTTCCGACCATGATTGTTCTTCTTTGATTCCATTTCTCGGACAAGTTAAAACAATTGTCTTCTATGGATCAATACACCAGTCCAAACTTTACTTTGATCTTGTGTTGAGTATTACCCCCTGGTATCTCGAGATTATTATGGAACTGCATAACTTTTTATGAGTTCATCAAGTACTACCTTCCCACTGATTCCATTTTTTTACGGGCTCTGAGTTATTAAACACTCAGAGACACCGATAACTGAACCGAGTCCGCACTACGGTTCAACAACTCTTCAGTAAGCTTCTATAACTACGAGTTTGTACCCGATCACGCCATTCCTAGCCTGTTTGGCTATATCATTGTCGTGACGATTCTACCTGTGCTACCTGGTCCTTATTCTCGGAGCACCAATTTGCGAGGATAGCTAAGCTTACGTCGATTTTCCTCGTCATACCCTTTCACCTTAAACAACCAGCTTGAGTTCGAGTTTGTGTCGTAACTGTGGTTCCAATAACCTCTTGCTTCATCATTCCTCTGACTTGATGTCGT
>NW_021281554.1:11061-12543 GCF_002162155.2 Triticum dicoccoides
GCTCGTCATCCCGTCTGGCCTGGTAGCGCCGCCCTACTCCCCGGCCCGCGCGGCTCGTCACCGCACCATCCACGGCCTCCTGCCGCCCGCTCCCCTCCACGGTTGCCCGCGGCGCCCGGTGGCCTCGTCCCACTCGGGCGTGCCACGCCCGCGCCCGTGGCCCATAACCGCAAGCACCAGCGCCCGTTTGGCCTGATAGGTCACTGACCGGGTGGCCCCACGGCCCAAAACGTTTTATTTAAAAAAAGGAATTAGGAATTAAAAAAAATATAGATAAATAATAAAAATAATTAAATAAACAATAATAATTAAATTAATTAATTAATTAAGGAATTAATTAAGTTAATTAATCATAATTAGATTAACCTAATTAACTAATTAGTTTAATTAAACAGTAGTTAGATTAGTTAAACAATGATTAGCCTAAACAGTCTATGACCAGTGGGTCCCACACGTCAGATTGACCAGTCAACACCCCTGTTGACTGATGACGCCATGCTGACGTCATGCTGACGTCAGCAAACACTATTCTGGATAATGTTAATTTAAATAATTAATTAAAATCAGAAAATGATTTAAATCTTTAGAAAATCATATCTTTTAATCCGTAACTCGGATGAAAATACTTTCTACATGAAAGTTGCTCAGAACGACACGACGAATCCGGATTCGCAGTCCGTTCGTCTGCCACACCCCCTAACCTATCGAACCCGCAACTTTCCCCCTCCGGCTCCTCTGCCCGAAAACACGAAACACCGGGAATACTTTCCCGGATGATTTCCCCCTTAACCAGTACCACCTTATCCCACGTTAGGGCACGCCTAGCATCGCTTGTCATGTCATGCATCGATATGCATCTGTTTATTTGGTATTCATTGTTTCTTCCCCCTCTTCTCTCCGGTAGACTACGGGACCGACGCTGCTGCTGCCCAGTTCGACTACGGAGTTGACGACCCCTCCTTCTTGCCAGAGCAACGAGGCAAGCCCCCCCCCTTGATCACCAGATATCGCCTATTCTACTCTATACTGCTTGCATTAGAGTAGTGTAGCATGTTACTGCTTTCCGTTATACCTATCCTGATGCATAGCCTACCCTTGTTACTACTGTTGATACCTTTACCTACAATCCTATATGCTTAGTATAGGATGCTAGTATTTCCATCTGTGGCCCTACATTCTTGTCAGTCTGCCTTGCTATACTATCGGGCCGTGATCACTTGGGAGGTGATCACGGGTATATACTATACATACATACATACTATACAGATGGTGACTAAAGTCGGGTCCGCTCGAAGAGTACCCGCGAGTGATTCACGGATTGGGGGCTGAAAGGACCTTTGTCCCGACGGCCCTCTGTGTGGATCTTTGTGGCGGAGCGACAGGGCAGGTTGAGACCGCCTAGGAGAGAGGTGGGCCTGGCCCTGGTCGGCGTCCGCGGTTGCTTCATAATAACACGCTTAACGAGATCTTGGTATTTGATCT
>NW_021281555.1:0-2038 GCF_002162155.2 Triticum dicoccoides
TAGTAGTAGAAGTAATAGTTGGCGAGGCAACTTCATGGAGACACGATGATGGAGATCATGATGATGGAGATCATGGTGTCATGCCGGTGACGATGATGATCATGGAGCCCCGAAGATGGAGATCAAAAGGAGCAAAGTGATGATGGCCATATCATGTCACTATTTGATTGCATGTGATGTTTATCATGTTTATACATCTTATTTGCTTAGAACGACGGTAGTAAATAAGATGATCCCTTACAACAATTTCAAGAAGTGTTCTCCCCTAACTGTGCACCGTTGCGACAGTTCGTGTTTCGAAGCACCACGTGATGATCGGGTGTTAGATTCTAACGTTCACATACAACGGGTGTAAGACAGATTTACACACGCGAAACACTTAGGGTTAACTTGACGAGCCTAGCATGTACAGACATGGCCTCGGAACACGGAGACCGAAAGGTCGAACATGAGTCGTAAAGAAGATACGATCAACATGAAGATGTTCACCGATGATGACTAGTCCGTCTCACGTGATGATCGGACACGGCCTAGTTTGACTCGGATCATGTAATCACTTAGATGACTAGAGGGATGTCTATCTGAGTGGGAGTTCATAAGATGAACTTAATTATCCTGAACATAGTGAAAAGGTTTTTGCAAATTATGTCGTAGCTCACGCTATAGTTCTACTGTTTAGATATGTTCCTAGAGAAAAATTAGTTGAAAGTTGATAGTAGCAATTATGCGGACTAGGTCCGTAAACTGAGGATTGTCCTCATTGCTTCATAGAAGGCTTATGTCCTTAATGCACCGCTCAGTGTGCTGAACCTCGAACGTTGTCTTTGGTTGTTGCGAACATCTGACATACACGTTTTGATAACTACGTGATAGTTCAGTTAAACGGTTTAGAGTTGAGGCACCAAAGACGTTTTTGAAACATCGCGAAACATATGAGATGTTTTGAGGGATGAAATTGGGATTTCAGGCTCGTGCCCATGTCAAGAGGTATAAGACCTCCGATGACTTTCTTAACCTGCAAACTAAGGAGGAAAGCTCAATTGTTGAGCTTGTGCTCAGATTGTCTGAGTACAACAATCATTTGAATCGAGTGGGAGTTGATCTTCCAGATAAGACAGTGATGGTTCTCCAAAGTCATTGCCACCAAGCTGTTAGAGCTTCGTGATGAACTATAACATATCAGGGATAGATATGATGATCCTTGAGGTATTTGCGATGTTTGACACCGCGAAAGTAGAAATCGAGAAGGAGCATCAATTGTTGATGGTTGGTGAAACCACTAGTTTCAAGAAGGGCAAGGGCAAGAAGGGATACTTCATGAAACGGCAAATCAGCTGCTGCTCTAGTGAAGAAACCCAAGGTAAAACCCAAACCCGAGACTAAGTGCTTCTGTAATAAGGGGAACAACCACTAGAGCAGAATTACCCTAGATACTTGGTAGATAAGAAGGCTGGCAAGGTCGATAGAAGTATATTGGATATACATTGTGTTAATGTGTACTTTGCTAGTACTCCTAGTAGCACCAGGGTATTAGATACCGGTTCGGTTGCTAAGTGTTAGTAACTCGAAACAAGAGGCTACGGAATAAACGGAGACTAGCTAAAGGTGAGCTGACGATATGTGTTGGAAGTTTTTCCAAGCTTGATATGATCAAGCATCGCACGCTCCCTCTACCAAAGAGATTGGTGTTAAACCTAAATAATTGTTATTTGGTGTTTGCGTTGAGCATAGACATGATTGGATTACGTCTATCGCAATACGGTTATTCATTTAAGGAGAATAATGGTTACTCTGTTTATTTGAATAATACCTTCAATGGTCTTACACCTAAAATGAATGGTTTATTAAATCTCGATCGTAGTGATACACATGTTCATGCCAAAAGATAGTAATGATAGTACCACCTACTTGTGGCACTGCCACGTAAGTCATATCGGTATAAAACGCATGAAGAAGCTCCATATTGATGGATCTTTGGGCTCACTCGTTTTTTGAAAAGTTTGAGACATGCGAACCATGTCTATTGGTGTATATGCAT
>NW_021281556.1:0-944 GCF_002162155.2 Triticum dicoccoides
AGAACTTTTTGGACAGCAAATAAACATCTCTTTCTTCCTTATCTTCATATGTGGATTGTACAAATGTCCCATACACCTGCAATTAGACAAAACACAAAAGTGTGTGAAGTATTTTTGTTCTGGATAACATAAATAGATTATTGAATAGTTTGCACTAGAAATCACCTGACAAATATGCATATATGCAATATTTTTGGTCATATCCAAGGTAGTCATGTCCTCATCATCCTTCCCTTCTTGAAAATAAAGCCGTCCTCGGCGTTGCTTAATCTGAAATGTGGCTAACAAAAGAGACAAGGTGTACATGTTGTATATGTATATGTCATCCATTTTTACTTCCCTTGATTTTTGCATATATGACACATGAATAGATGAGTAACTTGCATAGTTCATAAAATCTAAAGCCAAAAAATTAGCACAATAAGTAGAAGGCATGAAAATATTGCAACTCAGTTTGCACATATAAGTGAACCTCTTATTCATTTCAAAAGATTGACAATGTTCATCATTAAACCATCCCAACATTGGTGAATAAACCTTACTTGCATCAAATTTACATGCTACAACATGCTTAAATAAGCAAACATGCAATAAGTCATTCAACAAAGAATCATCACCAAGATTAGAGGTCATATCAAAATGATTAAACATTGGTTCTTTTGCATCAATAGTTAATTCAATGGGTGCACTCAAAATTGTTGGTATTTCAGTTGTTTGATCACATGGCAAAGTCAAATTATCAACGTAGTCCTCTAAAATAGGTGGTGTGATCAAAGTAGTGGGTAGCTCATCAGATGGTGCATTCAAATTGACAAGGCATTCATCATTCTCATGTAGAGATGGAAGATCAGTACCTTTGTCATTACCTCTTATGATCAACTCAGATGATGTAGCCACTCTCGGGGGCGATGTGTCACATGGTGGAGGTGATGTAGTCCTGACAA
>NW_021281557.1:0-1156 GCF_002162155.2 Triticum dicoccoides
GAACGAAGAAGGACACATGCCGGCCAGCCTAAGTGTTCCAGAGCAGTAGCAAGCTACCATGGCTCAGCGGTAACACTAGGAGACATTTCCCGGTAAGAGAGGCTACTAAAGATAAACAACTAGATAGTCAGATCCCACACATACCAAGCATTTCAATCATACACACAATATGCTCGATATGTGCAAATACAACGAAGCATCACAACATGACTCTATGACACAAGTACTTTATTTAAGGCTCAGTGAGCCATACATAACATACACAAAGGTACGGGTCTCACGACCCCACATACAAGTCATACAGTCATACAAACCAGCAGCGGAAATAACTTGTCTGGGTACAGACAACTAGTAAAATAAAAGAGGCTTGGAAAGCCTAGCTATACTACGTGGTCCTTCACAAGCTCAGGGTCACCACCTGGGTCCTTAGCCTACTCGTTGATGTCAACGTCTACATAGAACCCATCAGAAGGGGTTGCAGCGTCTTCTGTAAAAATGTAGATTATAGCAACATGAGTACAAAGGTACTCAGCAAGACTTACATCAGATCCTACATACATGCATAGTATCAAGAAGGGTTGGTGGAGTTATTGCAGCAAGCCAGCTTTGACTCTTGGCTAGGCTATCCTACGATACTCCAACTTGAAATGGTTTTGCGCACACGAGTCCACTACTCACCAATTCAATACACTACCGAGCATCCGCCTCCGTCTTCCTACGGAAGAGCCATCCTCGGCACTCACACTTATCTTGAGGCTTTTAACAGTTTCCATTTACTTGTCTATGAACTGTATAGGCAACCAAGTAGTCCTTTACCGCGGACGCGGCTATTCGAATAGATTATGATAACCCTACAGGGGTGTACTTCTTCATACATGTTTCCACCACTTAGCGTCTGCACACGACATGTGCTCGGCAGACTTCAAGCGAAAGCCGACGTGGGTGTAGACCACGACCTACCTAAACACTTAAGCCTCTAGTCCAGGTTTATCGCCTATTCAGGTTCCATCCGCAGGGAGTCCGGCCGAGGTTTCCCATACGGCCCCGAACGATGTGAACAGGGTTCCCGAGATACCTAACGGGTATTCGGTACACCCGGCCACGTACCTACCGCATCACAGCCCACCCCTACGGTCAGCGCTGTCCACGGCCTCCA
>NW_021281558.1:0-983 GCF_002162155.2 Triticum dicoccoides
GCCACAGATCCGACTGAAGTTGAAATCCCAGCGGTGGTCGACTTGATCATGGAGGTTTTGGTGGTCATTCCCGACTGGACGATTCCGTATGTCGCATATATCTTGAGGAAAGAGCTTCCGGAGGATGAGGAAGAGGCTCGACAGATCGTCCGTCGATCTAAGGCCTTTACCGTAATCAAAGGACAATTATACAGAGAAAGCGCGACTGGAGTCGGTCAGAAGTGCATAACACCAGAAGAAGGTCGACTCATCCTCAATGATATTCACTCGGGGACCTGTGGTCATCATGCGTCCTCTCGGACCATCGTGGCCAAAGCATACCGAGCCGGATTTTACTGGCCCAAGGCGAATGAGATGGCAAAAGAGATAGTGGATAAGTGCGAGGGATGTCAGTTCTACTCGAATATGTCGCACAAGCCTGCGTCAGCTTTGAAGACCATCCCACTTGTCTGGCCTTTTGCAGTTTGGGGGCTGGACATGGTCGGTCCTTTGAGAACAGGACGAAGCGGTTTCACGCATGTACTGGTGGCAGTCGACAAGTTCACCAAGTGGATCGAGGCTAAACCAATCAAGAGCCTTGACACCGGTACTGCTGTTAGCTTCATCAGGGAACTAATATTCAGATATGGAGTCCCGCGCAGCATCATTACGGATAATGGGTCGAACTTTGACTCAGAGGAATTCAGAGCTTTCTGCGACTCCCAGGGCACACGGGTCGACTACGCTTCAGTCGCCCATCCGCAGTCGAATGGACAAGCAGAACGAGCTAATGGACTGATTCTTAAGGGATTGAAGCCTCGACTGATGCGTGATCTCAAACACGCGGCTGGAGCTTGGGTCGATGAACTTCCCTCTGTACTCTGGGGACTGCGGACCACACCTAATCGGTCGACCGGAAGAACTCCATTCTTCTTGGTCTACGGAGCCGAAGCGGTCTTACCAAGTGATCTTCTGCATAATGCTCCCCGAGTCGAAATCTACAA
>NW_021281559.1:0-1780 GCF_002162155.2 Triticum dicoccoides
TTTTTTTTTATAGAAATCTTTTATGCAATTTAAAATACCTTTGAAGAATGAAAACATCTAGGTTTACTCTAAACATGCACTCCTTTTCTTTTTTCCCACTCCATTTCCTTTCCGTTTATTAATATCTTGGTGTCCTTGTCTATCTTTATGCTGCACCGGATTGCCTGTGTATAAGTCATGGATTGTGTTCACGACTATTTTGATGGTATATATAGATCTATATCTGTACCATCTTATGTTGATCAGTTGCATTGCATTTTATAAGGCCTTGGGCAGGCTACCATGTGCTGCTATATTGCCGGAGTTGACAGACAGTATTTCCGATCACGTTCATTTAATACTCCTGAATCTCAACAGTACATCCAAATGCATCTGGGATCTCGTACGTGTAGGTACTCGCGCCGGAAGTTTGCAACAAATATATGAGTGGCCCCAGAGCATGCTATACTCCACTAAGTTGACAAACTGAATATGAGGCGCAGACACACTGCACTCTAATGGGTAGTATATTTGCTCCATTAATATAGTCATCGAGACAGAATTTGAACTGTATTAGATTGATACCTCAATGAATTTCCATTATCTAAAAAAGGGTATTCGTTTCCACTAAACTTTGAAAGTAGTAGTTTTCTTCGACACGATCTATTTGATTGTAAGTTGCACTAGCAATGATTTTGACTCACCAAGTTCTACATTTTCCTTCCGTATATATGCACTAGCCATTCCTCTCTACTGATGCTCCAAAGCACATATGCAACCTTTGTAAAAACGTATCTTGATATGCCATTTGCTAGGTCTCAGATATACATATAAACCGAATGCATTTGCTACTTTGCGTATGTGTATCAAGATATGGAATGTCATCACCTGTTGAATCAGAAAACACACACGTAAAATTCATTCCATCTTAACTTAGTTTCCTTACTCGAGATCCATTCAACAGATTCTAGCATCCATCCAGCTGCAAGGACCAGACAATCACCATGATTTACCTTTCCCCCCTCCGGTTCCACTGCATTTCTTATTAATCCTTCGTAATCTGGAGAGACGATGGAGCGAGATTGGTGGCCGCGGCAGGAAGTGAAATGGGGAGAGGCAGGCTAGGGTTTTGACCATGAGCTGTCAAAAACAAAGAGTTGAGATCGAGGAGAGAAACGAATCGGGCCAGTGTAAAATCAAGTGCCAGAATAAGGCCTGTGTCTCTCGCACAAATCAAGTGCCAGAATAAGGCCCCCTCTCAGAAAGTTCATCGTTTACTACCCATATTAATTAGCTGAACAAACAACAGATGCTTGATTACGGAAGATGCTGCTCAGAGTTGACACACGAGGGCAAGAAAGAGGATTTTATGGTTATAGCCATAGTCTGTGATGTCCATCAAATTCACTAAATATCAATTCCAGTAGACACAAATATTCAGAATAGTAATAAGAATTGAAATAACTTCTAGAATAAATTTTAGAATTTCCAAGAAATATATTTTAAGTTTCAAGTGAATGTTTTGATATTTTGGCCGAATTGAGAAGTGATATAAAATGAATCTTGGCTCTGGGTGAATTTTCTCTAGACGTGAAATTGTTAATGTTGAATGATTAAAAGTGCATAAGCTGGATAGATCTGGTGGAGAGATGCTCAAGAAGGAATGGATGGATAGTGGCAGTGGCGATGATGAAGTCCATCCCAACCACAGAGCTGCAAGCTCGGTGAGGAAGGCGGCCCATTCTTAATATTATGATTTTGGAGTAGATTTACTGGTGAGCTCTTCCACATACTCTCACTT
>NW_021281559.1:6097-9756 GCF_002162155.2 Triticum dicoccoides
CATCAAAGAATGGAAGAAATGTATGGACATTCGCAAGGAGGTTCTTGGAAGTAACATTCAGCGAAAGGAAAGAATTGGAGACAGGCTAATCTCCATTCTCCATAATGGAGAGTCAGGGGCTATCTTGTTTTTTGCTATTTTACCTTAGAAAATGTAGTAGGTCTTAATCGAATGTAATAGGTCCTATGAGGTACAATATGTTTATTATGTGGTAATGTGTTAGAGTTGATAATGATGATCTTGAGGAGGTGTTACGTGATGTCAATGATGAAAACGATGATCTCGAGGAGGTGTTATATGACAATGATGTATTATGATGATAAGTTGTTAATGATATGATGATGATGATGATGATATTATTATATCATTGGATGAAAGAACCGCGGATTAGTTTCAAGTGGATGGACATCCACTTGAAACTAATCCGCGGTTCTTTCCCCCCGTGATGTAATAACTCATTATGATGTAAAAATAATCTCTAAATTCCTATTGTATGAAAACTTGTGTAAAGGTGTATGAATACAACATGAAATAAAAAAGAAACAAAATACTAAATAATAGTAGTAGCGCGGGAAAGGAGAAGCGCTACTACTAATTACCAGTAGCGCGGTTCTGAAGAAGCGCTACTACTAAGTCAATTTATCAGTAGCGTGGGTCTAGGCGCGCTATTGCTAAGCATTAGCTGTAGCGCCTTAGCAGTAGCGCTCCTGCCCGCGCTACTGATAGGCCTAAAATCCGCGCTGCTGCTAGGCTTTTCCCTAGTAGTGCATCCTTGTTGCCTGGTTCTCCTCCGTAGCTCTCCATCGATGCCCGAGCTGCACTTTCTCATCACGGTGGTTGAGGTCTCGCGCGCAGATCTTCATGTGACCCCACACGGCCTTTTCAGTGTCGGTTGGTTCCACGATTGTCTTTGGCGAAGTTGGAGTCGTTTCTCAGATTTTGTGATGGCGATGACGCCTCTATGGAAGAAGTGATGACGACGATGACGTCGTTGTATAGTATCGACGAGGCCCTCTTCGGAGTGGCATGTGTGGTATCCTGTATGTGCCGCTCAACGGTTGGTGATTGTTTTCGCCCAGTTTTCCACAAATTAACTAGCTAACTCTCTTCTGCTTATTTAATGGATGAGGCAAGTATTTGGCCTCCGTTACAAAAGAAAACCTTAGCCCTGTAATATTGAAACTAACATTAACACCCTAAAAACTAGGAAATTTTTAAAAGAGAGCAACATTGCGAATCTAGCTATCCTTCCAAAACCTAGTGTTCATTGCACTCCCTATTATTTTCGTAATTTTTTTTTGTACGTGCTTATCTGCTTAGCTAGTTGAGTAGGTGGGCTCTTTGCTGTCCGCGTACAACGGCGATCTGATCTACGGCAAGGTGCCAGTTCTAACAACCGCCGGGGATGCCGGCACATGAGTCACACCAAAAGGCACTGCAGCCGGTTGCGAGCATCGAGCCTTACGCATGAAGCGCCTCCGTATACATATATATCCTTGTGTAGTTGTGTATGAACGGGCATTCCATAGCCGGTGCCAAAGATTTGGATAGACAAATCTAAGACAATAATTTTGGGACGGAGGGAGTACTTATGTACATGTTGTTAGGATTGTTACGCGCGCTTGGCTCAGCGTAGTTCCAGTATATACTAGCATGGTCTCCTATACAAGACATCTTATCATGCCCTCCGTCCTAAAATGAGTGTCGTGATTTTAGTTCAAATTAACTTGAACTAAAACCACGACACTTGTTTTGGGACGAAGAGAGTATTATTTCTTATTTATAATTATTTTTACGAATAAGAACGTATACTTCAGTCAGCATTTCATGCTCAGATAAGTTAGTTTCATTGACTCTACATTCGTAATAAAATATTATTCCAGTTGTGTCTATATCTCATATGTAATATTTCTGTCAAATGAATATTTCAAATTATGATAGAGTTCTACAGGGTTAACGTGAGGAGAGGTAATCATGCCACACACAAAATGGTTTGTAACTAAATTTATACCATTGCAGGCTACGTCACAATTTACCTCCAATATGTGTATCTTCGCACTCTGGTGACTGAGTAAATAGCATAAAACTATCGCAATCCAGGCTAGGGTTCCAGAAAACTATCACTTTGAAAAAAAGAATCTAAAACCTACCACAAGACATGTTCAGTGTTTCAAAAAACAACTAATCATCGAATGGTTAAGAAATAATCAGGATTATGATAGTAGGGCCCATCTGGCAGGCATCGTGGAGAGCAAAAATTAACGGTGTTACATTGGACGGTCATCTTCTTCTTCTCGCTCCCATTTTCTTCTCTTCTCTCCTCCCCCATTTCCTCCCTAGCCCCCAGAGTCGGTCGTGGCCAGCACTGCCCCGTCACCATCTCCTCCATGCGGCCGCCCCATCCGGACCCGCCACCTCCGTGCAGCACCCCACTGCTGCCCCGGCGGGCCACAGCCCGCCGGAACTGCCATGGCCGGCCACCAGCACGCGATGCTGCTGCCCTCCACATCAACGTCCGTGGTCAGTTCATCCCCTAGTTTCTATGCAAGATGAAAATGTCATGGATTTCGTCAACTCCACATTCACGGGTTTGTTATCCCGCCACGGCAACCAACCTCACCTATCCTGCCCCTATACGTCCCCACAAAACAAAACTAAAAGAACATGCCCTTCTCCTACATCATGATGTCACGTCCACCCAATTTTTGGAGGACACATGCCCCCTTCCTATTGGGCTGAAGCACTTACCACAACCACCTATCTACTCAACTAATGTCGGATATGCAAGACAATTGATGCCAAGTCCAGGAGCATATGTGGAGGCGACCAGCAAGCCAGAATCGCTCACTATGTAGGGAGCGATGCATCATGGCAGCCACACGGTTGGAATTGCAACCATGGGAGCGATGCACCATTGCACAAGATAGCACAAGATTGGACTTGCAACCATATGAAATGAGCTTACCATCACACACGCCATGTGGGCATCATAGGCCCCACAGGTTACGCCATGCCCCCACCTTATGGCTTTTGTGCACTTTTACATTCAAAAAACCTACAAGTATTGCTGCTTAGTTTTTTCTCGCTCCAAAAAAGTGTCTTTCCCGATGGTACTTCCATTTTTCGGCTTCAGCAAAGTTTTGGTCCCCTCCCGTTGCAACCATGCAATAGCAGAGAAAATTGAGATAAACTAGTACATTGATGGTTGAATATACAAGATAAATAAGCATGTTGTCTTATGAAAATTTGATGCAAAATACATGCATTGACCATCACTGTCACTATCATTGTATTCTCAATGTTCATTGATCCTTCCCTGTACTTCTAATTCACAACCATGGAGTACATTTTCATATATTCTTATTTAATATTGCATTGCACATGCCTATTGTTTCTATAGCAGATAATTAAAATTTTATT
The DNA here is from genome assembly GCF_002162155.2 of Triticum dicoccoides. Lineage (NCBI taxonomy): Eukaryota > Viridiplantae > Streptophyta > Magnoliopsida > Poales > Poaceae > Triticum > Triticum dicoccoides. The sequence continues at coordinate 9,518 of NW_021281559.1, forward strand.
AGGAGTACCACATATATATATATATTTAGAAGGCAAATAGAGTATATAATTCAGTTGAGGGTGGCTTCGATGGCGGCGATGGCGGCTCCGGTGGCATTGATGAGGCCGCGGCTCCGGCGGCATCGGGGGCGGCTCTGATGGCGTTGATGGCGCACGGCTCTGGTGGCTTCGGGCGCGTCGATGTCGGCAAGAGACGGCGGTGAACTGGGGTGACTGGCCGGCGAGGAATTTGGGGGAGA
>NW_021281559.1:9851-12456 GCF_002162155.2 Triticum dicoccoides
GTTGAAGTGAAACGTAGCGGTAGCGCTGGTAGGCAAAAAGCGTTATAGCTAAGTTAGCTATAGCGCTTGTTACAAAAATGCACTACTGCTATAGGAAGTAGCTATCTATTTTGCTTTTCCTTTTCTATAGCGGGGCTCAACAAAACACGATGCTGCTATATTATCTATAGCACATGTCCTGAACAGACGCTACTACTATACATTTCTCTTTTATTTTTCTTTACATTTTCCTTTTTTCCTTTTTCATTTACTTTTTTATTTGTTCTTCATTTTATTTTATTTTCATTAGCAGTAGCGCTTTTCTTAGAAAACGCGCTGCTACACTAAGCCTAGCGGTAGCACGTTTTTTTCAAGATCACTACGACTATTCCTAGCATACTCGCAACCGTGTGGGAATTTTAGTAGTAGCGTGTTCTGCAATAGAGGCGCTACTGCTACACTCATATCTATAGCGTGGTTTGTTTACACGCGCAACAGGTAAGTAGCAGTATCGCTTGCTTTTAACAGGCGCTATTGGTAAGATTCTAGGTATAAGGTTTTTCCTAGTAGTGTGTAGTAGTACAGTAGTACAACAACACAGATTGACAAAGTACTAATTGAATTTCAATTAGCTTCGGTTTGCCTACATGTAATTCAGTTAGTACATGGCTCGTACGCTCCTAACTAGATTTATTAGGTTGTGGCAGGTACAGACTTTTTTGGGTATACGTGAGAAATATATATGCTAGACTGCACACTCCACAAATCTCCACGTCAGAATATCCACGTTTTAGACAGGTATAAATCTTAAAAAATTTATATTGATTCCTCGGGCAAAATTTAATACTGACTGAAGATAGGTACTTGTATAATTAGTACAATTGCAAAAAAAATTTATATAATTAGTACAATATCAAACAGATCAACCATTAATTGCATTCATTGTGATTAGATTTTAGAGATCTGGTTCGATCCTCCCTCCATCAACGATGATTCTTCGGAGTAGGCAGGTAACTTTTGATCTCTCTCTCTATATATATGTAAGCTAATGAGTTAATATTATACCCGCACAAGGCAGGCAAATCAGCTCCTTACGGAATTCTTCTCTGTTGTTGTCGCACGAGCCATGAAGACGGCTTTCTCTTCTTCTGCCATGGCACCAGCCATGGCAATCCTAGCTACCTTATTCATATGCTGCTCCCTGACATCCTCAGCCGCCGTCCAATGTGAGTATGTACTCAATTAATCTGTGATGTACTGTAGTAGCATTGTGGCAGTAATGTATACTATGGTCAGATTTATGCACGTTTTGTGTATACTCTATTAACCTATGATGTTCATGCAGCTCATACGGAAGGAAACCATGTTGGAGTGAGTCCTCCGGCGCCGTGGGCAGCGCCGGGCCCACATAATCAAGGTCATGGACGCTCCAGCACCCCACTGCCAGTGCCGCACCGCAAGTACTTACAGTTACAGCAGGCTGTTCTTCAAGTGCCACTGATGCCATGAATTATCTTGCACAAGTCTTGCAAACTTCATCACTTTAATTTTTTTAGTGCACTGTGGTGCCAGTGCCACTAAAATGTTCCTAGAGTTCAGAAATAAGTATGGTAGTGGTTGTACCCTTTTCTACAATTATGAACTTTAAAATTATATTTACATGATAATCCTATGGAACCGCCTCGCACCACTGCAGTCATCTAAAAGATGCTTTATGGCGCAGTCCACAAGAGTGTTCTTTCTATGCTCATGTGCACCAACATCTGTTTATATTTTTGGCTGTTTCCAGTATACCAGAAAATTATGAAAATAATTCTGAACACCATAATAAATCTATATCGACCTGTAAAAATTCAAGTTCATATGTTCTGTCGTTTGTGACAAACAAATAAAATAGAAGATTCAGTGAATTCTTAACTTGAATAAATATTAGCTAACAAATATGACTCAACACAAATATGGATGGTTAGATAGTGGGGTGTAGGTCCATCGGGGTTTAGCCACACCCTTTCTTATATATCAGGATCACTTGGGCGGATGGTATCCCTCACCTGACGATGAATTGCAATATTACATTATGTCTAAATAACACTTGCCTCCTATGATGACGACACTTGTACCACACTACAAAACCGTTTGGCTATGTATTGTGACCGTCCCCGAAATATATGAAGAACAGCCAATGTAGCATGTGCAATTTATTTATTGAAGGGTAATAATGGAATGTGAAATCCTTAGGTCACACTCCTGTTGTTGTTGTCACACCTTAGGTTACTGATATCTCCAATAGAGTATTGAAACAAGTAGTGGATATGGTTTTATTGTCTTTTATAGGAAAGTTTATGGTGCAGGAATATACAATTCAGGTGTCTGTATTTTGAAAAACCACAAGGCGCAAGAATAAATGAACACATGGTAGGCACATTTGGAAGGTAGGACTCTCAAATATAATAGTAGTAAAATTGCAGGACGAATGTCATGGCATGTTAGATCCTACAAAAAACTCATTTTGGATGGTGCACAAGAGAATAAAGAGAATTTCAGAGATTGGATATTACTTGATTAGTAAGAGAGAATAGTTAGTGGAAGACATAAGATGCATCGAAACATTCAAAGGATTTTTTTT
>NW_021281560.1:0-1090 GCF_002162155.2 Triticum dicoccoides
TTGAGACATGCGAACCATGTCTGTTGGTGTATATGCATGAAGAAACTCCATGCAAATGGACCGTTTTGACTCACTTGATTTTGAATCACTTGGGACATGCAAATCATACCACATGGGCAAGATGACTGAAAAGCCTCGTTTTCAGTAAGATGGAACAAGATAGCAACTTGTTGGAAGTAACACATTTTGATGTGTGCAGTCCAATGAGTGCTGAGGCATGCAGTGAATATCGTTATGTTCTTACTTCACAGATGATTCGAGTAGATGTTGAGTATATTTACTTGATGAATCACGAGTCTGAATTATTGAAAGGTTCAAGTAATTTCAGTGTGAAGTTGAAAGATCGTCGTGACAAGAGGATAAAAGATCTATGATATGATCATAGAGATGAATATCTGAATCACGAGTTTGGCACAGAATTAAGACATTGTGGAAATTGTTTCACAACTGATACCGCCTGGAACACCATAGTGTGATGGTGTGTCCAAACGTCATAGTTGCACCCTATTGGATATGGTGCATACCATGATGTCTCTTATCGAGTTACCACTATCGTTCATGGGTTAGGCATTAGAGACAACCACATTCACTTTAAATAGGGCACCACATAATTTCGTTGAGACGACACCGTATGAACTATGGTTTGGAGAAACCTAAGTTGCCGTTTCTTGAAAGTTTGGGGTTGCGACGCTTATGTGAAAAGGTTTCAGGTTGATAAGCTCGAACCCAAAGCAGATAAAATGCATCTTCATAGGACACCCAAAAACAGTTGAGTATACCTCCTAATTCAGATCCGAAAGCAATAGGGATTGTTTCTTGAATCGGGTCCTTTTTCGAGGAAAGGTTTCTCTCGAAAAGTTGAGTGGGAGGATGGTGGAGACTTGATGAGGTTATTGAACCGTCACTTCAACAAGTGTGTAGCAGGGCACAGGAAGTTGTTCCTGTGGCACGTACACCAACTGAAGTGGAAGCTTATGATAGTGATCATGAAACTTCGGATCGAGTCACTACCAAACCTCGTGGGATGACAAGGATGCGTACTACTTCAGAGTGGTACGTAATCCTGTCTTGGAAGTCATGTTGCTAGACA
>NW_021281561.1:0-1149 GCF_002162155.2 Triticum dicoccoides
ATGTCCGATCATCACGTGAGATGGAGTAGTTTCAATGGTGAACATCTCTATGTTGATCATATCTACTATATGATTCACGCTCGACCTTTCGGTCCCCGTGTTCCGAGGCCATATCTGTATATGCTAGGCTCGTCAAGTATAACCTGAGTATTCCGCGTGTGCAACTGTTTTGCACCCGTTGTATTTGAACGTAGAGCCTATCACACCCGATCATCACGTGGTGTCTCAGCACGAAGAACTTTCGCAACGGTGCATACTCAGGGAGAACACTTCTTGATAATTAGTGAGAGATCATCTTAAAATGCTACCGTCAATCAAAGCAAGATAAGATGCATAAAGGATAAACATCACATGCAATCAATATAAGTGATATGATATGGCCATCATCATCTTGTGCTTGTGATCTCCATCTTCGAAGCACCGTCGTGATCACCATCGTCACCGGCGCGACACCTTGATCTCTATCGTAGCATCGTTGTCGTTACGCCATCTATTGCTTCTACGACTATCGCTACCGCTTAGTGATAAAGTAAAGCAATTACAGGGCGTTTGCATTTCATACAATAAAGCGACAACCATATGGCTCCTGCCAGTTGCCGATAACTTTGGTTACAAAACATGATCATCTCATACAATAAAATATAGCATCATGTCTTGGCTATATCACATCACAACATGCCCTGCAAAAACAAGTTAGACGTCCTCTACTTTGTTGTTGCAAATTTTACGTGGCTGCTACGGGCTTAAGCAAGAACCAATCTCACCTACGCATCAAAACCACAACGATAGTTTGTCAAATAGACTCCGTTTTAACCTTCACAAGGACCGGGCGTAGCCACACTCGGTTCAACTAAAGTGAGAGAGACAGACACCCGCCAGCCACCTTTAAGCACGAGTGCTCGTAACGGTGAAACCAGTCTCGCGTAAGCGTACGCGTAATGTCGGTCCGGGCCGCTTCATCTCACAATACCGCTGAACCAAAGTATGACATGCTGGTAGGCAGTATGACTTATATCGTCCACAACTTACTTGTGTTCTACTCGTGCATATAACATCAACACATAAAACCTAGGCTCGGATGCCACTGTTGGGGAACGTAGTAATTTCAAAAAATTTCCTACGCACACGCAAGATCATGGTGATGATATA
>NW_021281562.1:0-2380 GCF_002162155.2 Triticum dicoccoides
TGAGGCATGCAGTGAATATCGTTATGTTCTTACTTCACAGATGATTCGAGTAAATGTTGAGAATATTTACTTGATGAAACACAAGTCTGAATTATTGAATGGTTCAAGTAATTTCAGAGTGAAGTAGAAGATCGTTGTGACAAGAGGATAAAATGTCTATGATACGATCATAGAGATGAATATCTGAGTTACGAGTTTTGGCACACAATTAAGACGTTGTGGAAAATGTTTCACAATTAATACCGCCTGGAACACCATAATGTGATGGTGTGTCCGAACATCATAGTTGCACCCTATTGGATATGGTGCGTACCATGATGTCTCTTATCGAATTACCACTATTGTTCATGGGTTAGGCATTAGAGACAACCACATTCACTTTAAATAGGGCACCACGTAATTCCGTTGAAATGACACCGTATGAATTATGGTTTAGAGAAACCTAAGTTGTCGTTTCTTAAAGGTTTGGGGCTGCGACGCTTATGTGAAAAAGTTTCAGGTTGATAAGCTCGAACCCAAAACGGATAAAATGCATCTTCATAGGACACCCAAATAGTTGGGTATACCTCCTAATTCAGATCCGAAAGCAATATGGATTGTTTCTTGAATCGGGTCCTTTCTCGAGAAAAGTTTGTCTCGAAAAGTTGAGTGGGAGGATGGTGGAAACTTGATGAGGTTATTGAACCATCTCTTCAACTAGTGTGTGGCAGGGCACAGGAAGTTGTTCCTGTGGCACCTACACCAATTGAAGTGGAAGCTTATGATATTGATCATGAAACTTCAGATCAAGTCACTACCAAACCTCGTGGGATGACAAGGATACGCACTACTTCAGAGTGGTACGTAATCCTGTCTTGAAAGTCATGTTGCTGGACAACAATGAACCTACGAGCTATGGAGAAGCGATGGTGGGCCCGGATTCCGATAAATGGCTCGAGGCCATAAAATCCGAGAACGGATCCATGGACTTTGGTGGACTTGCCCGATGATCGGCAAGCCATTAAGATAAATGGATCTTTTAAGAAGAAGACGGACGTGGATGGTAATATCACCGTCTATGAGGCTCGACTTGTGGCGAAGAGTTTTTCACAAGTTCAAGGAGTTGACTACGATGAGATTTTCTCATCCGTAGCGATGCTTAAGTCCGTCGGAATCATGTTAGCATTAGCTGCATTTATGAAATTTGGCAGATGGATGTCAAGACAAGTTTCCTTACTAGTTTTCGTAAGGAAAGGTTGTATGCAATACAATCAGAAAAGTTTTGTCGATCCTAAGGATGCTAAAAGGTATGCTAGCTCCAGCGATCCTTCTAAGGACTGGAGTAAGCATCTCGGAGTTGGAATGTACGCTTTGATGAGATGATCAAAGATTTTGGATTTATACAAAGTTTATGAGAAACTTGTATTTCCAAAGAAGTGAATGGGAGCACTATAGAATTTCTGATGAGTATATGTTGTTTGACATATTGATGGTCAGAGATGATGTAGAATTTCTAGAAAGCATATAGGGTTATTTTGAAAGTGTTTTTCAATGGAAAGCCTAGATTAAGCTACTTGAACATTGAGCATCAAGATCTATAAGGATAGATCAAAATGCTTAATAATATTTTCAAATGAGCACATACCTTGACATGATCTTGAAGGTGTTCAAGATGGACCAGTCAAAGAAGGAGTTCTTGCCTGAGTTGTAAGGTACGAAGTTAAGACTTAAAGCTTGACCACGGCAGAAAAGAGAGAAAGGACGAAGGTCGTCCCCTATGCTTTAGACGTAGGCTCTACAGTATGCTATGCTGTGTACCGCACCTGAAGTGTGCCTTGCCATGAGTCAGTCAAGGGGTACAAGAGTGATCCAAGAATGGCTCACAGGACAGCGGTCAAAGTTATCCTTAGTAACTAGTGGACTAAGGAATTTTTCTCGATTATGGAGGTGGTAAAAGAGTTCGTCGTAAAGGTTACGACGATTCAAGCTTGACACCTATCCGGATAGCTCTGAGTAGAGAGACCGGATACATATAATGGAGCAACAATTTAGAATAGCTCCAAGTAGAACAGTTATTTGGAACAGCTCCAAATAGAGCGTGGTAGCTGCATCTAGGAGATGACATAGAGATTTGTAAAGCACAGACGGATCTGAAAGGTTCAGGCCCGTTGACTAAAACCTCTCTCACAAGCAACATGATCAAACATAAAACTCATTGAGTGTTAATCACATAGTGATGTGAACTAGACTACTGATTCTAGTAAACTCTTGGGTATTAGTCACATGGCGATGTGACCTGTGAGTGTTAATCACATGGCGATGTGAACTAGATTATTGACTCTAGTGCAAGTGGGAGACTGTTGGAAATATGCCCTAGAGGCAATAATAAAAGTATTATTAT
>NW_021281563.1:0-1797 GCF_002162155.2 Triticum dicoccoides
GAATGGTTCGTAGGTAAAGATTTATATATGGGAAGTCCTATTTTGGCCACCGGAAAATGTTCGGGATTTTTCGGTATTGTACTGGGAAGGTTCTAGAAGGTTCCGGAGTGGGGCCCACCAGCATGGGGGGACCCACATGAACGTGGGTAGTGGGGGCAAGGCCCCACACCCTTGGTCAAGGCGCACCAAGATCCCCCATTAGAAGGAATAAGATCATATCCCGAAGGGATAAGATCAAGATCCCTAAAAAGAGGGGATAACAATCGGTGGGGAAGGAAATGATGAGATTTCTTTCCTCCCACCTTTGCCAACGCCCCAATGGACTTGGAGGGTAAGAAACCAGCCCCCTCCACCCCTATATATAGTGGGGAGGCGCATGGGAGCTTCACCCTTGCCCCTGGCGCAGCCCTCTCCCTCCCCAACACCTCCTGCTCCGTAGTAGTGCTTGGCGAAGCCCTGCCGGAGAACTGCAAGCTCCACCACCACGTCGTTGTGCTGCCGGAGCTCTCCCTCAACTTCTCCTCTCCCCTTGCTGGATCAAGAAGGAGGAGACATCCCCGGGCTGTACGTGTGTTGAACACGGAGGTGCCGCCCGTTCGGCACTAGGATCTCCGGTGATTTGGATCACGATGAGTACGACTCCTTCAACCCCATTCTCTTGAACGCTTCCACTTAGCGATCTACAAGGGTATGTAGATGCACTCCCCTCTCTCTCGTTGCTAGTTTCTCCATAGATAGATCTTGGTGACTCGTAGGAAAATTTTGAATTTCTGCTACGTTCCCCAACAGTGGTATCAGAGCCAGATTTATTGCGTAGATTCTTTGCACGAGTAGAACAAAAGTAGTTGTGGGCATTGATTTTGTTCAATATGCTTACCATTACTAGTCCAATCTTGATCCGGCGGCATTGTGGGATGAAGCGGCCCGGACCGACCTTACACGTACACTTACGTGAGATAGGTTCCACCGACTGACATGCACTTGTTGCATAAGGTGGCTAGCGGGTGCCAGTCTCTCCCACTTTAGTCGGATTGGATTCGATGAAAAGGGTCCTTATGAAGGGTAAATAGCAATTGACATATCACGTTGTGGTTTTTGCGTAGGTAAGAAACGTTCTTGCTAGAAACCCATAGCAGCCACGTAAAACATGCAAACAACAATTAGAGGACGTCTAACTTGTTTTTGCAGGGTATGCTCTGTGATGTGATATGGCCAAGAAGAATGTTATGAATGATATGTGATGTGTGAGATTGATCATGTTCTTGTAATAGGAATCACGACTTGCATGTCGATGAGTATGACAACCGGCAGGAGCCATAGGAGTTGTCTTTATTTATTGTATGACCTGCGTGTCATTGAACAACGCCATGTAATTACTTTACTTTATTGCTAACCGGTAGCCATAGTAGTAGAAGTAATAAGTTGGCGAGACAACTTCATGGAGACACGCTGATGGAGATCATGGTGTCATGCCGGTGACGATGATGATCATGGGGCCCCAAAGATGGAGATCAAAAGGAGCAAAATGATATTGGCCATATCATGTCACTTTTTGATTGAATGTGATGTTTATCATGTTTATGCATCTTATTTGCTTAGAATGACGGTAGTAAATAAGATGATCCCTCATTAAAATTTCAAGAAAGTGTTCCCCCTAACTGTGCACCATTGCGAAAGTTCGTCGTTTCGAAGCACCACGTGATGATCGGGTGTGATAGATTCTAACGTTCACATACAACGGGTGTAAGCCAGATTTACACACGCGAAACACTTAGGTTGACTTGACGAGCCTAGCAT
>NW_021281564.1:0-909 GCF_002162155.2 Triticum dicoccoides
TGGCTCGCACCCTTCTTAGTCTTTCTTTTGCGTGCCTTCTTCTTCTCCTGTAATGGGACCGAGTTCTGCTCACAGACCGCCTTCTTGAGTGTGTTGGGGCTGATAATATTTCGCACCTCGCCTATCTGAGGCTCGGTGAAGTCGGCAGCTGGAGGCGTCTCCTGAGAGCTGAACACCAGACGGCGCCTGTTGCAACTTGGCTTCTCCGCGGTACGAGCTAGATCGCACACGTCTTTTGTTGGGTTTGGTTCTTGAGAAGGAGGCCCCATGAAGTCGCCATCGTACCCATGCTCGGCAAAGTACTGATCGACGTTGCCAAATGTATCATCGTCGTCGTCGTCGTCGTTCTGATCCTGTGCCATATGCATGTTTGGATCCAGTGGCATAGGGATGTCCGGCACCGTTACGGCGGTCTTGCCATGGGGCCGACTTGGCGCCGGCACGACTGGCGGTGTTGTGTTTGGGGTGGTGTCCCCCGCCCCCAAACGAATCTGGCTCTTCGGCCAAAGCACGGGCCAGCTCAGGCAGGCACTGAGGGTCATCACGTCATCATCGTCGGCCCCGACGGGTCGAATCGGAGGTAACAAGTCATCGCAGCCTGGCAGCACCCGAACCAGTTGAACCCTAAACAAGTTGGGTGGCATCTGGGTACCGTGGAACAAGGGGTTGCCCGGTTGAACGATTTTGCCCTTGGCGACATCGACCAACTCGTTGTTCACGAAGTGGAGGAGAGTGCACGGAACGTCGGCGGCGCCCTGCGAAAACATGTAGGGCGTCAGGGATGCCCAGTCAAAGGCAAGGAGATGAAGTCCTCGGCCGAGAGAGGCTTAATTAGTTACCGTGATGATGGCGTCGAGCTCGGCTAATGTCGAGGCACCGCCAACGGCGGGCGTGTAGTTGACGGAGCGG
>NW_021281565.1:0-1645 GCF_002162155.2 Triticum dicoccoides
CTGACCGAGAATTACTCATCGGTGTGACCGATTCTGGAACTCTGTGAAACCCTAGCAGTCTCGGTGCCACCGAACTGTGACTCGGTCCGACCGAGTTCACTACTTTAGGTTCCAGAACTGCTTCGGTATCACCGAGTTTGAAAATCGGTAGATCCGAGATGATTTCAGTGGGAAACTAAAACTAAGTTTTTGGATCATTCTTTTGCAAAAATCTCTGCATTTTGTGATGCTCATCCACTCTACCTCATCTATAAACTATTCACAGGGTCTGCAGTCAGCTTGTTCATCATGTCAGACCAAAGTGATAGCCAGAACATGTCAGAAGAGCAAGTGCAGATGAGTGAGGGCACTAGTCCCTCAAGTTCTTCAGATGATGGCAGCAGGATTACCCCAAGCAATCTGCCAAAAGCTGCCACCAGACAGAGGAAGAAGAGAACTTCAGATTCTGAGGATGAAGATTATGTGGCAGAAGAGGAAGCCACATCAAAGAGAGTTGAGCCAGCTCAAGGCACAAAGCCAGGGTTAAAGATCAAAAGGCCAGCAGCCAGGCAGCATATGTCAAAGGCCGGAGCTTCAACTGAAAAGCTTGCACCCAAAGAGCCAGTTGCTACTGAAGGCAAGAAAAGAAAGGAAAGGGTGAAGAAGACCGTAGCCAAAGTGCTTGGAAAGGCTTCCATCATGGAAGAGGAAGAGGAAGAAGAGGTTGCTGCACCAGCACCTAAGGCACCCAAGATAATGGGTGATGCTATCAAATCAGGGGCTACTGCATCTAAGCCCAAGGCTGCATCAAAGGTCAAGACAGCACCAAAGAGAAATACAAGGAGCATACCTGCTGCTGAAAAGAACAAGGCCCCAGTGCCTGAAGCTGCTGAAGAAGAGGATGAAGAGCAAGTTCTCAGAAAACTCAAGCCCAAGATCCCAGACCACAATGATGCTCATCCTGTGGCTGAGGACATGAAGCTCAGGAGAGACTCAGGGCTGAGGAAGTGGAGAGAAGCAGACCCATATGCTTCAAGAAGGAGGACTGCTGTGGACTATAGATTTCACACCAAGGAACACCAGGACTTCTATGAGACAGTGCTGCTAGATAGAAGCCCATAGTTTGTGACATGAGATGGGTCGACTGGACCTACATGAAAGAAAATGAGGAACACTACCCTGGAGTGTATGACAGCTTTAGTGCATGTGGAGTTGCATACTTTGTTGGGCAGAAGCTCACAAAGTGGAATGAGGAGCTAATCATGCAGTTCTACTCCACAGCACACTTCTACCTAGATGGAAGGATCACATGGATGTCTGAAGGTACGAGGTACCAATCAACTGTTGAGGAATGGGCAAAGTTGATCAATGCCCCAGAGGAGCAAGTAGATGATTTGGACATTTATGCCAAGAAGAAGATGGACCACAACTCTATGTCCAACATGTACAAGGAAATTCCAAACGAGGCACTTGAGACTTTCAAGTTTGGGTCTGTGCATTATCTTCTGTCAGGGCTGCCAACAATCAATTGGATACTGAGGCACACCTTATTGCCCAAGTCTGGAGATCACAAGATGATCAGAGGCCATGCGATCAATTTGCTACATATCTTTGATGTGCCAGAAAAATTCAAGGTGATGAGCCTCATGGTAGAGACCATCAAGAG
>NW_021281566.1:0-912 GCF_002162155.2 Triticum dicoccoides
ACTATACTCGCGAGTGTCTCAAAACTCGTCTTAGCTCAAACTGACAGGATGGGCACGAAATTTTTTTTTGACCAATTTTTTTTTTGACTGCCCGGACCCAAAAACTGGAAACGGGTCAAAAAAAACTTCCTATAATGGCACCTGTCTCAAAACACTCAGAAACACCTAAAAATAGGATAGCCAGAAATTTTTTCGAAAAATGCGTTTTCGAAAAATTTTGGGCCTAAACGGAGCGTGGCTACCCGACTCTTTTTTTTTCCGAAACCTACTCCGGCAAGGAAACACGAATCGGAATCTAGATGGATCTCGAAAACAAACCTAATATGACAAGAACTCGGATTGGTGATGGATATATGGAGGTAGATGGCAGCTGTGGTGGTATATGACAGCTGTGGTGGTATATGGATACGGATTCGAAGCGGTGGCGGATAAGCGGTGGTGGTAGATGGCAGGGGTGATGATGATGGTGCGGCGGCGGCGTGACAACTTATGACCAGAACTCGAAACTCTAAAAGACTAGACTCTAAGACCAGCAACTAGACACGACGATGCAACCGCAAATTCAACAAAGCAAAACCCTAAAAAGATTATGCAAAGGCTCAGATTGGTTCGGATATGATGAACTAACCCTAATTTTTTTTGTGGCTTTTTCGTGGACTGTAGGTATGAAGAACAGACTCGATCTAAACTACGAAAAACTGTAAAATCTCACCGAGCAACCTGGAAATCTGATACCACTTGATAGAGGCGAGGGTCCCGATTTTTCGATGAGATGATGGATATCGCTTTGGTGGAAGTCGACTTTGACGATCCGACTACGAACGTGCGAGGACGTCGCGCCTTAGCAATCGCTAAACCAACTCCGAGAGGTTATTGACCACGCCGGAGCACGATCAACCTGACCACGAGGGT